>NC_137831.1:7610059-7702349 GCF_963921795.1 Nannobrachium achirus | reverse complement strand
AGACCCCCCAAAAAATCTTCTTTAAATAGCATGTGAAATCTTCTTTAAATAGCATGTGAGGGGTCTTTTTTAATTCAGCGCACAAAAATACCCCTAGCTGCAAATTTTCACGCTTTCTGCCGGAAGTGAACACCTTTTTCACATATTTCTCCCACTAAATAACAAAGACAAGAGGAGGTGGAAAGAATACACAAATGATAGTATAAGTCATAGAAATAGTAATATTAATTGAAACAGTAGTAGTGGTAGTAAAATAAGTAGAAGCAATAAGCATTAACAGTAGTCGTAGTAATAGATTTAGCAGAAGTTGTATTAATAGTAGTTGTATTCTTCTGCCTGCACGCGCCATGTCCTAGTCTTATGTGTGTGAATAGGGGAAGAGGGTCAATGTGTGTCTCCAAGAATTATTGGCAGAATTGCTAGAAAGTTTAGAATATTTGAAGATCGTGCACCATTATATTGCGCTATGAGGGGGAAAAAAGAATGTAACAATGTGCACGTTCCATAATATAACTCCAATGTTGAAAGCTGTGTTGTTTTACCCGGTGAAGGAATGGCCAGGCCCCGAAATGACTGTACTGTACTGTACTGTACTGTACTGTACTGTACTGTACTGTACTGTACTGTACTAGCAGCAACAGCAGCAGTAACAGTAGTAGAAGTTAGTAATAGTGCTTGTATCAGCAGTAGTACAGTAGCCTACCTGGCATGTGTATCTGTCAACATAGAGAGCTTGCCAGGCTGTGGGCGAATACTGGCGAGGAATGGTCTGGTTGTGTTCCTCCTCGCTGAGTGATACTGAGTAGAGGACAGAGGAGACATGTTAGGAATCATGTGAGTGTGTGTGTGTGTAAATGGTAAATGGTGCATTTATATAGTGCCTTTATCCAAGGCGCTTTACAGAGATTGTGCATTACATTCACCCATTCATACACAGATGGCGGAGGAAACCATGCAAGGCACCAAGCTGCTCACCGGGAGCAACTAGGGGTTCAGAGTCTTGCTCGAGGACTCTTCCACACTAACTCTGGGGGAGCCCGGGATCAAACTGTGGGAACCCTCTGTTTTCTAAGACAGCAACTCTACCCCTGAGCCACTGTGTGTGTGTCTTCCCTTTCAGGGATCATCAATATGTCCGTACACAGACAAAGACCTCTACTTGTGCATGGGAAATCTTTGACTTTCTGAAAGTCAAGTCTCCAGGATTTCTTCACAATATTTATGACACTGATTTACTATGGCAGGGGTCTTCAACGTTTTTCAGGCCAAGGACCCCTTAGTTGAGAGAGATGAAGCAGGGACCCCCACTACCTTTTCATAGATTCCATATAGTTTCAGTATTTTGGATTCATGTCAATTTGTGTTATCAAATATTTAACCACTTGAACTGTCAATACTTAAGTCTTGACTTTGTCCATACTTCGACGGAAACCGAAGATTTCGGTCAAAAGGTCCTTTTCTTTTTTTTTGAACAAAAGGTGTTTATTTGCCATTCTGTCTCCATAAACATTCACAAAGTTATCAGCAAGTTATCAGCAAATAATCCACAAATAATAATAATAACATAAAAGCAAAATAAAAATAAAGATGTCCCTGGGGACTTCTGAAAAGCATTAGACCGAATATGAGTTCGGAAATTTGCACTTCGGAAAACACAACTTTTTTTTTATTTTTGGCTAAAGTTCTCAGAATATGGACGCTAGGGTTCAAGTGGTTATCTCACACAAAGATTTGGAGGACCCCCTGTAGTAACTCTGAGGACCCCCTAGGGGTCCCAGACCCCCTGTTGAGGACCCCTGTACTATGGTACTATGGCACATTAGTAGTCCACTACTAGTGGTTCTCAAACATTTTATTTGCAAGGACCCCCTTAAACTGTACAAACGTTGCCAAACTGGAGCCATTTCTACACTTTCAGAGTTAGAGATCTGTAAGGGTCATTCAGGGCTAGCTCTTTATGTGTTTCTAGTAATATTATTGTCCAGTCATTGTGTATGTCCATGGTAAAAATGTAATCTTTTACAAGACATGTCCACCACAAGCCGGCAATGACCCCTGTTCTTTTTCCATTCCCCTGTACAATATCTGTCCTGTGTGTCTTACTGGTCAGTGTAGACAACACATTGGTGACTTCGGTTCCAACAGCTAAGAACCTTGATGTGGTCCTGGACAGCCAGCTCTCATTCAAGGCACACATTGCATCAGTTACCCGGTCCTGTAGGTTCACACTCTATATCATCCATAGGATGAGACCCTTTCTTACACAGGAGTCAGTCATATAAAAAAAATCACACCCGTGTGAACTGAGCGGTGGTTCTCCCCCCCCCCCCCCCCCCCCCCCCCCGTGTGTGTGTGTGTGTGTGTGTGTGTGTGTGTGTGTGTGTGTGTGTGTGGCCTGGACAACAGCGCCCCTCCCTTAACATGTGTGGACAGAAAAGGTACTACACAGGCTTGAGGCTACATACAGACCCACATACAAACCCACATACAAACAAACTAACAAACAAACATACCTACACACACGGCCACGCTATGGAGACGGTGTGACCACCGCTCAAAAATTACTACTGTAACTCTCTCCTCACTGGCCTCCCGGCATGTGCACTTAAGCCTCTCTAACTGATCCAAAATGCCGCGGCGCGATTGGTCTTCAGCTAGCCAAAAGTCTCCCCCTTCTTCGCTCTCTCCACTGGCTGGATCCCTACAACCCCACCCGTTCACCAACACAGGGATGCTGCGAGAACCCTTGCTAAAAAACCCAGGACAAAAATCCACTCGTCCTAGACAATTTGCCCTCTTGGCCCCCAAACTGAGGAATAAACTCCCTGTCACACTTAGAACAACAGACTCACTCCCTAGCTTCCGCCGTGGCCTGAAGACTCACCTCTTCAGACTCCACCTAAACCCATCGCACTTATCGTAGCACTCGCCTACCATCAATGACCTTACATTAAATGTAGATAGCATTTGTTTAGGTTCTATATAAAGTGTTTTACTGAATGGGTGCTTGGTCTACCTACCTTATATTTCTTAGATTACTATTTCTATGCATTTGATGTATTGATGTTGATGTATTAAAGTATTACCTTGCTTATTGTAAATCGCTCTGGATTAAGAGCGTCTGCAAAATGCTTATATTGTAAATTGTAATGCACAGTATCTGTCCCGTGTGTCTTACCGGTCAGCTGAGCCTTGGCCAGTCTCTCCGAGCAGCTCAGGTTGTCCAGCTCAGGTCGTTCGTCCATATCCTGGTAGAGCAGCAGCCGCGACTCCCTCTGCACGGCCAGGTGAGAGTTGTCCAGCCTGCACACCAACAGGCCCCCGTCCCCTGCTAGAGACACAGAGATAAACAGATGAGAGCTGTCCCCTGTCCCCAGCTAGAGAGCTGTCCCGTCCCCAGAGATAGAGACTGCTAGAGACTAGGGATGGGACAACTCTTCACGATTATTGTGACCCAAAGAAATCACGATTTACGATATTATCTCGATAATCAAAATCCATTATCCTGGGGCGGAACATTTGCCAAAAAAGAAGCAGGTCTACAAGCTCACAACGTGTCGCAACATGACCAAGGACATCGCGATTTACGATATTATCTCGATAATCAAAATCCATTATACTGGGGCGGAACATTTGCCAAAAAATAGCAGATCTACAAGCTCACAACACGTAGCAACAAAGAGATTTGGTAGAGAGTGAAAAAAAGACTGTATCAAGTACGTATATTATAAGTACCTTTTACCAATTATAGAGGGTTTAAGTGGTACCGGATATGTAGCTCAGCAAATAAAAGGTGAATTGATCCCAGTGCATGACGGAGGACGATATCACGATAAATTAAATCTCCACGATACGATTATCGTGAGTGATCTTTATCACAATAAACGATAGTATCGTGTATCGTCCCATCCCTACTAGAGACACACAGTTAAACAGGTGACGGTTGTCTAAATTGAATGGTAATGACATTTGATTTAATGCAGTGATGAACAGTGTTATATATTAGCCTTACTTTGATACATGAATGCAGTGATGAACTGTGTTATATTAGCCTTATGAATGCAGTGATGAACTGTGTTATATTAGCCTTACATGAATGCAGTGATGAACTGTGTTATATTAGCCTTACATGAATGCAGTGAGGAACTGTGTTATATTAGCCTTACATGAATGCAGTGAGGAACTGTGTTATATTAGCCTTACATGAATGCAGTGAGGAACTGTGTTATATTAGCCTTACATGAATGCAGTGAGGAACTGTGTTATATTAGCCTTACATGAATGCAGTGATGAACTGTGTTATATTAGCCTTACATGAATGCAGTGAGGAACTGTGTTATATTAGCCTTACCTTGGTACATGAATGCAGTGATGAACTGTGTTATATTATTATGGATATTATCCTTACTGTACATGAATGCAGTGTATTATCATTACCTTGGTACATGAATGCAGTGATGAACAGTGTTATAGCCTTACCTTGGTACAAGAATGCAGTGATATGATCTTTACCTTGGTACATGAATGCAGTGTATTATCCTTACCTTGGTACATGAATGCAGTGATGAACTGTCCATGCTGCTGTCTTGCCACTTGGCTGTTGAAAAGTCCCCTCACAGTCTTGGCAGCAGCCTGCTCCTGGTAGCAGCACAACAACAGCAGCAGCAGCAGCAGAACCGCTACTGAGGTCAACGACATGGTTCAATCACTTGATGCATAAATCATCAATGATATAAAACATGATGATCAATGAATAAATACTGCGCGTTGCTGCGTGCATCAGTTAAAATGATGATGATTCTGCTCCCTCTCTGCCTAGATCTGAAACAGTGTTGTTGCCAGATGTTGCGAGAGAAACAAGCAACCAGGTCTATGAAAACAAGAAGCCACCCCAAAAAGGTGACCGCCACATGAGCACTTTTGGGGCCACATTTTCCCATTTTTTCCCCCCAAAGATTATTTTGTTGTTGTTGAAAATAGCAGATCTCCAAGCTCACAACGCGTCACATCGTTACGCAGCGGCGTTGAGAGCTTGTGAGCTTGTAGATCTGCTATTTTCAACAACTACAAAATAATCTTGGGGGGGAAAAAAGGGGAAAATGTGGCACCAAATTCATATTAATCTGGAGGTTTCCTTGACATGAAAATGTTTGAGAACCACTGATTTAAACAACATTAGTTAACAATTAGGACCAAATAAGTAGGCCTACACTTTATAAACCAGTAAGACGCCTATAAGGGCGAAAAGTGACCTCGCCCTAAAGGGTGAGGTCACGCTATGTCTTCTTGGCCATCTGGCCAGTGATGTATATCGGAGTGATGCCAGGGGCAACCAAATCCCTTTTATTCCCATATATGGAGATCCCTGATGTCCACATCACTGTGACATCGATCACTGTGACTCTGTGCCACATCACTGTGACTGAGTCAGATATCAGGGCGTGAGACTCGATTGACAAACGTTACCCATACGTACGTACGCACTTTACAAATAAATACAAAATAAGAAACTAAAAACTTTATAGAAACAATTAAGCCCAAACAAGCAACTGCACTTTAGAAACAAGCCCAAATAAACAACACAAACAGAAGCCCCAATGAGCAACAATATTTTAGAAACAAATTATCCCACAAAACCTGCAACAACCCCCCAACTAACAATTATTTACTACTATTACAAATAATGAATTATTTATCTATCTATAAATGCGAGAAGTCTCTGCGTGCGTGCGTGTCTGTCTGCGTGTCTGTCTGTAATCCGCATATCTCGAGAACCGTTCGTCCCACCGGCTTCTGATTCGGCACGCGCGTTCCCCGCCGCGGCACGGAGTGCAGTGCCGGGTCTCGACTCGACCCGACACGTGGTTTTCCCGAACCGGCGCGAAACGTTCGGAATCTCCTTATGCGGGGTTGATTGTTGACATCAGGCTGTTCCGGAGGAAATCGGCGCAAGCGCTGACTCATTGTGACATCACTTCATAAAAGGCTCTGACATCACGTACGCTACATGAGTCAACAAAAAATGCCATGGTTACGTATTCTGATGTTCCTATAGGGGCATAAAAGGACACAGGCAAACATGTGGTCAAAACGGCTCTTATGACAACAGGTATAATGGGGTTTGCAATAAAGGGTGGGGCATTCATTCCCTATTTCAAATTCGGCACGCGCGTTCCCCGCCGCAGCAGGTAGTGCAGTGCCCGGCCTCGTTATTACAAATAGGCCACACGCACATAAAAAAAATCACACCCGTGTGAACTGAGCGGTGGTTCCCCCCCCCCCCCCCCCCCCGTGTGTGTGTGTGTGTGTGTGTGTGTGTGTGTGTGGCCTGGACAACAGCGCCCCTCCCTTAACATGTGTGGTCAGAAAAGGTACTACACAGGCTTGAGGCTACATACAGACCCACCCACATACAAACAAACTAACAAACAAACATACCTACAGCTACACACACGGCCACGCTATGGAGACGGTGTGACCACCGCTCAACAAGCCCACATCACATCAGTCGCTTATAACAAGCAGACCTGGCAACGCCTGCCCGGACGCCAGCGGCAGCAAGCAGCAGCAGCCGCGGAGCTTTGATGGACGTCAGCCCGGAGCCAATGGGAGGGCCGGGCGCGCCCGACGTCACGCGCGGCGACCAATCACGCGGCGGGCGTCAGCTCGAGCAAGGAACCCGCCCCCTTCCCCCCTCCCCCTGGTGTTTCATACGTGTCAACAGTGCCGTACGTCGGCGCTCGACTGTCGTTAAAGGGGAAACGTAGAGAGATAGCTGCAGGTTATGAGCTGGCAATGTTTACAAGAAGAGGAATGGGTCGTTTTGAATGAATACAATGACATGACACATCAATTATAGTTTATTATGAGAGGTTTGTGTGTTTACGAGATCAATTCATTGTTTTTAATGAATGCAATGCCATGACATGACATGACATGACATGACATGACATGACAGATCAAATGTAATTGATTGATTGATTGAAGACTTTATTAGAAGTTTGCATAGGAAATGTACATATCTACTGCATAGTACTGTGTTCTATTCGTCTGTCATTCAATGTTATATGAGATACTTAAATGGTTTCCTGTGGAAATAAGCTTAGTCTTTTCATGGATCTCCTTTTAGACCTTGTATCAGTGAACTGTACCGTCATGAAACTGTACCCTTTCCTATGCAAACTTCTAATAACGTCTTCAATCAATCAATCAATCAATCAATCAAACAAACAAAAAACAGTACGTTTATACAAACAGTAAGTATATACAAAGAAGGAAGGGTAAGAGTTTAAATAAGAGAGGTTTATTTGTTTATTAGATCAATTCATTGTTTTAATGAATGCAATGCCATGACAGATCAAATGTAGAGTTTATAAGAGAGGTTTATTTGTTTATTAGATCAATTAATTGTTTTAATGAATACAATGAATGACATGACAGATCAAATGTAAAGAGTTTACAAGAGAGGTTTGTGTGTTGTTTAGGTGACAGACAGACCAGATATGATGGGATCCAACAACAACAACAACATCAGGACTGTTCTGGTGACTGGAGGTGCTGGCTTCATGTGAGTTAAATTCACTTCATAAATGCAATCGCTGACTAAAATATTATTAATAATGAAAAACAACTCCTTAACTGCCAGAGTTACAAGTGGGTTAGGGACTGGCCCTATATTGTAAATGCTCAATACGGTAAATAAGAGTGTTTTCATTAACATTCAGATGTACTGCAAGTTCTTGACTACTGTAATGTCTATTACTACTATATATACGGGTGTTTTACAGTTTTAATGCAGTGGTTTTCAACCAGTGGTCCGGGGACCACCAGTGGTCCTTGAGGAGGTTCCAGGTGGTCCCCAGCTAAGTGATGGAGAGTTGGAAACCAAAATGGACTCTTATAGATCTATAACACTTGAGCGTAAAATGAAACCAAATGGACCCTTACGGGTCCATTTGGTTTCATTGTATGCTCTCAAGAGTTAAATTAATGTTAAACATCTGCATTGCTTAATTTACAAGAAGTCTACACAATTAGAGAATGTAGAAGAATTGTTATTTTGATCAACATTGTGGGCAAAATCTTATCCAACGATAATAACACAATATTCTATTTCTAAGTCTTGGGTCTGAGAGGCTAAACGTCATCAAAATGGTTTCTGTGGCTCAAATGCTGAATAAATAATGGACCTTATGGAAAAAGGTTGAAAACCACAGTTTTAATGTATTGATAGCTTAGTACTATACTGTAATATAAGGGTGCATTATACTATTACCTGTACATGTTTTGCTAGTTCAGTATTTTACTGTAATTAAGGGTGTCTTAGTTTTGATGTTTAGCTAATTCAGTGCGATTGAAGTAAGGGTGTGCTATTGTAGTTTTAATGCATTGCTAATTCAGTAGGCCTACTACAATACATAAGGGTGTGCAAGTGATGTACTGTTTTGTGTTGCTACTGTGTAAACAAGGCTGTACAATCGTTTTAATGAGTTGTGTGTGATTGTGGCGATTGTTTTGTTACAGTAAATAAGGGTGTGCATTAACTGTTTTATTGTATTGCTGTAACTTAGGGCGTAGCTTATAAAGGTGTAACGTCCTGTCCTGTCAATCAACAGCGGCTCCCACCTGGTCTGCTCTCTGCTCAACAAACACCCGGACTGGAGGGTCATCAACCTGGACAATGTAAGTCCTTCCATCTCACTCTACTGCAGGGTTCCCCAATAGGCGGCCTGCGGGCCATTTGCAGCCCGCGGGGGGCTACTGTCAGTCCCCCACCAACCCCAGTAATAATGGTGGTATAAGAGCAGCAACAACACTATTATTTTTTCGCAAAGTAAAGCCCTGCTTCATCATTCAAGGCTGTCTCATAAAAGTAGTGAAAACAGCAGATCTGCAAGCACACAACGATCTACAGCAAGATCTACAGCAGATCTACAAGCACACAAGGCCTCGCGGTGCGAGGCCTTGTGTGCTTGTAGATCGTCTGTTTTCACTAGTTTAAATCATTTTTAAAATGATAAATGCAAATCGAACGGTTTTGGACATACAAGATTTTCACCCGACAACGACGATATCTGAACTGTCGCTGGAGTAGCGGGAACGCCACCGTCGTCCCCTGCAATGTTGTGGCCCCCTTGGTACCCTAGACATGATTCGGCCCTTGGGGAAAACTAATTGGGGAACCCTGCTCTACTGTTACCGTACTGTACTGGAGAATAAAACATGTTAAATAGTCTTCTGTTTGTCCTCCAGTTGGATTACTGCTGCAGCCCCAGGAGTCTGGAGAGTGTTGAAGACCATGACAACTACAGCCTGATCAGGGTGTGTGTGTGTGTGTGTGTGTGTGTGTGTGTGTGTGTGTGTGTGTGTGTGTGTGTGTGTGTGTGTGTGTGTGTGTGTGTGCGCGTTTGTGTGTACGTCCATTACATAACACATTGTATTAGCTCAGCTGCAACAAAGCTATGGCAAATCTGCATATGCATGGCAACGTTACTTAGCAGTAGTCCTATTTTGAAATGTACTTTAACAAGAAAGTCTGCAATGCACTATAGGTTAAAAAGCGTATGTTTGTCACATACAACAATATACTGTACCAATAATAATGCAATGTACACTCAGAATATCATACTTGTCCCACGTTTCCTTCCAGACACACTGTGTGTGGGGAGAGGGGTGTATGTGCGGGTATTTTGATTTATATAATTGTTGATAGCGTGTTATTATATGATTTAATGTCCATTATGTTTGGTTGACCTGGGAGGGTTCTGATTGTGTGTGTGTGTGTGTGTGTGTGTGTGTGTGTGCGCGCGCGCGTGTGCGTGTCTAACAGGGTGATGTGTGTAACCCACGGCTGGTTTCCCATATCTTCAACACAGAGAACATTGACGTGGTCTTTCACCTGGCTGCCAAAACGCACGTTGGTGAGAGCAAAAATCCACTTGATTGATTATTGAACACATTTAATACAAATAACTGATTAAGTCGCGCACGGCAAGTACTGGGACCTGATGGTTGGTGTGGCTCTCATCAATCCATCTCCCAGGGGTCTAGTAGTGCATTTTAACGGGGGACAGTGTGGCTGATACCTACAATAAGCCACTCCTGACCTACTTGATAAATAATTGTTCCCTGTTGTACATAGTCTCGCGTGGCCAGACTGTTGACTCCCACAATTTGCAATTATTCCCATCATAGAGTCTGGAGCAACGGAAGTCTGATCATGAGTAGGATGTGATGCACCCGCTCTCTTGGTGCAGTAGCGATAACAAGTCCCACTGGAAGCGTTACTGTATGTCTCCTTTCAATATTTTTGGTGTTGTTGGTGTTATTTCCATGATGTTTTCAAATCTTTTCTTAAACTATACACAAATAACAAGAATATGCCGCTCGAATGACTCTCTGTGTCTGTGCTAGTGTGTCTCTGTTATGTTTCTAATGGGACTAACAGTTCAGTGCACCAGTGACTACTTCCGTTACTCGTCCTTTGGGAGCTGTCGTTCCAGACTCTATATAGCATTCAGAGATTGTGGAATAGTTGTCTGGCTATGCAAGACTACGTTGTACCCCGGGACTCCCTTTTTGCTGGTCTTTCAGTCCGAGTGTATCAAAATAAGGCAAGACCCACCCGCGGAAAGTCGGGGGGATGAAGATTTACTATGCTGGCCCCCTGGTTTACAACTTCTAACGGCGCTGAGTCGGCACTTGGCTCATGCAACCTTCGCAACACTCGATACGGCGACCTGCTCGCTATTGCTTGCTCGGCGGTGTCTCAAGGTCGCCTGAGATGGCGCGCCTCCGGCGTCTCCACTTTAACCGAGGTGCTTTTTTGATACACTCGGACTGAAAGACCTGTAAAAAAAAAAAGGCCTCCTGTTGTACCACACACCGCCTACCCTCTTCCTGTCTCCCACAGAGGACTCCTTCCTGTCTCCCTCCACCTTCCAGCGTGTCAACGTGGAGGGGACCAGGGTGGTGCTGAAGGCTGCTCAGCAGGCCCGCCACGCACCTCACAGATTCATCTACGTCAGCACCGACGAGGTCTATGGAGACAGCCTGGACCAGGTCACTACGCACACACGCGCATGCATCTCTCTGTTATGTCCATCATGTCCTAGGCCAGTGTTTCAAACTTTCACCTTTTAAGTTCTGCCCTTAACTCTGACAGTGTACAAAAGGAACCGAATGTCAGAGTTACAGACTTGTATGGGTCAATTTAGACCCCCCCTATAGGAACCCCCAGAGTCCCTGGAATCCACTTTGAGAACCACTGTCCGAGGATAATCTCGCGTCGCCAGGCTTTCCACCGCGGCGGAAAGCCTGGTATTCATTCTGAAACTGAGCCGTGTGATCTGGTTTAGAAAAAAGGGGGTGAAATGTAAAATGCAGACATACCAAACGATTATTATACCAGAATAAACTTAAAGATTATACTGAGCACATTTTAAACTAGAACTGCACTCTGTCGAGGTGCCAACTTGTGCCTTGTGCACTCGTGGCCATGCATTGGCCGTGCCTTCCATGAGCACAGCTGGTCTGAGGGGTACCAGTAGCGCTCCTTTTTGATTTACTGTCAGATAAATGTTGTTGTCACATCAATAAGCAGTGTGTGTGTGTGTGTGTGTGTGTGTGTGTGTGTGTGTGTGTGTGTGTGTGTGTGTGTGTGTGTGTGTGTGTGTGTGTGTGTGTGCGTGCGTGCGTGCGTGCGTGCGTGCGTGCGTGCGTGCGTGCGTGCGTGCGTGCGTGCGTGCGTGCGTGCGTGCGTGTCAGGTGTTTGACGAGAGCAGTAGTGTGAGACCCTCCAACCCTTACTCTGCGACCAAGGCTGCTGCTGAGTACCTGGTGACCTCCTACTGGGACAAGTACAAGGTACCGCTGTGTTATTTTTGCTTGAATCCATGGGTTAAGTTTTACCGCGCTGTGCGCCCTGAAACAGCAGATCTACAAGCTCACAACGTGTGGGCTTGTAGATGGATTATTTTCTTTTGTGCAAAACCGTACAATATAACAAAACTGACTCCGATGTTAATCTGTTCTTGTCATTTTATCATTACAGTTTCCCATCATCATAACCAGGAGTAATAATGTCTACGGGCCCAGACAGTACACAGAGAAGGTACAGTTCATGTTTTATAAACAGAGTTAAAGCAGCACATACAGAGTATGTTAATACAATATAACTTATACAATCTCTTGGTAGAGTATGTTAATACAATAGGGCATAGCAGTCGGCCATTCATCTTTCCCATAGAGATTTACAAAAAATATGAAAAATTATATGAATTTTTTAAGCCTAGCATCAAGCCATCCAGGATCCTGGTGAATCATGACTAATGTCAAAAGGAATCGGATGTGATGGCAGTAAACCTCTCGTCTCCGTCTTTCTCTTTTGTGCAGGTCATTCCAAGATTTCTGTCCCTCTTACAAGCAGACAAGAAATGGTAAGTTTTCCCTTTCCTGTGTGGTGTGCTTGTGTTGCATTTCACACAATGTCCATAAACATTAATTCCATCTCGGTCACACAGCACCATCCAAGGAACCGTACCCAAGTCCCGCCACTTCCTGTTCGTGGATGACGTCATCGAGGCCTTCCTGACGGTCCTGGAGAAAGGCACCGTGGGAGAGGTCTACAACGTCGGAAACGGAGTCGAGATTCCCATCATACAGCTGGCCAGGGAGCTGGTCAGGATGGTAGGTTTAGAGGGAGGGGAGTGTGTGTGTGTGGGAGGGTGTAAAGTAACTAAGTACATTTACTCAAGTACTGTGCTTAAAGGGATTTTTTCTATTGATTACTCATCCCATGGAGACGTGAATTCCTATTTTGTTTGTTTTATATAATATAATCTGATGATCAGCAGTGGTTCCCTACGGAGACTGATAAATATTTGACGTTTTTTCAGAAAACTGATTTAGAAGGCGCCTTTTTTTGTTCCAGGGACCCCCAGAAGCCTTTTTTTTTTTTTACAATCGGCCTCAGTTCTAAATGGGTTAAGTAAGAAATGCGAATCCACCACCGCGCGTGCGTGCGTGTGTGTGTGTGTCTCTACACTATCTTGTGCATGGAGAAAGATGAGCTAAGCAGTGTGTGAGTAAGTACACAGAAAGGGACAGGGTAACCTTTCTGATCAGCTGTAGCTCAGGAGGTAGAGCCATGGACCATTGTAAAGCGCTTTGAATACTTCGAAAAGTGCTATACAAATGCAATTCAATTCATTATCTGGATGTGCGTTACTATACTTACAGGTGAAGAACGTACCTGAATCACAGCTGGACGACTGGCTGGAGTTTGTTCCCGACAGGTGAGGCCACCCACTTCCAGGCAAGTGGCATTACAGATTGAAGGTGATACACCATGAAATTTCACTTTTCCTAAAACCTTTTTTTGGGGTCCCACTAGCACCTTCTATCCTCACAAAGTCCCATTTCAGACCGTTGTGTCTTTCTCTGGTTTTGGGAAGGTGGAGGTTAAAAGCATCCCACGGGTTCTCAAAACAGGCTGTCCAGATTTGCTGCCGTCGATGACGTCATCGACGGCCGTTTTTGAAGGATTTCCTTTTTTTTTTCAAAAATATTTTTTTTTTCAAAAAGATTTTGGGGGGGTGGCACAGTTCAGGCCAAAGGTGGTACTGCAGCTGAAAATGCTCTGAGAGCCATTCAAAAATGAGAGGCTCTCTATTCAGGAGTGGCAATTTAGCCTCAAACCTTTTGAAAAACGTTTTTGGGACATAAACAATATGACATAAATACTTTTTAAATGCATGGTGTATCACCTTTAATTCAGCACGCCTTTTCTGTTCTATGGTTAGTTCATTCAGATAGCCATGATCTGGTCTGATTGAACTGTTGACAGAAACACATCACATCAGTCTGTTAGGCTTCCCCCATCATAACCAATAAGAACATTAATGGGATAGTTACCCCCCAAAAATAACTTCTTCTCCTATCGATTACTCAGTCATCCCATAGAGACTTGAATTCATGGATATTTTGTTTTTGTCGCATTTCCATGACCAGCAGTGGTTCCCTATGGAGACACAAAGAGCGTCCTCATGATGACAAAAACTTGATATAAATCACACACACACACTCACACACACACACACACACACACACACACACACACACACACACACACACACACCTACACTTCATGACGAAAAGTGCGTGACCATGGTTAAAGCTGTTAACCCATTCAGACCGGGAACTTAGCTTTACCTTTCAATCCGGGTTGTTGTTGCCATGTACAATACAGTATATAGCAACATCTATACTCTATACTCTTTGAATAAATATTTGAACATTTTCAGAAAACCTACAGTAGGTCAGGATTTAGAAGACGTTTTTAGAACCGGCCTCCGGTCTAATTGCTCATCACCAACCTTAACCCCCACCCCGGTGATATCAACTCGCTGACCTTTGCACTGTGACCTCCAGGCCTCGGGTGGACCTCCGCTACCCCATCAGCTCAGAGAAGCTGCAGCGGCTGGGATGGAGAGCCCAGGTGTCCTGGGCTGAAGGCATCAGACGCACAGGTACAGTACATGTACACCATGTGTCCCCTCTAGAACCCTGTGTCCTCACACAGGTACATGTACACCATGTGTCCCCTCTAGAACCCTGCGTCCTCACACAGGTACATGTACACCATGTGTCCCCTCTAGAACCCTGCGTCCTCACACAGGTACAGTAGCCATGTGTCCCCTCTAGAACAGGGGTTTTCAAAGTGGGTGACGGACGGGGCACAGTGGGTGACGGACGGGGCACCCTGGGGTGCCGCGACGGCAGTCCAGGGGTGCCGCGAGATAATTTGATAATATTTGGAATTTATTTGGACACTTGAAAAAATATTTAGTATCATTTTAAACTTGAAGTACAGAGTTATTTTCAGTCAGTTCTAACCAACATGGCTATTATCTCAACGTTTTCCTCGCAACATAATCACTAAAATATCGTCACTGACGGGCAGAAACCTCGTATCTCCAAGTTTCAAATGTGTACGTCTTTTGGTAAAGCAAAGCCCTGCTTCATCATACAAGACTGTGGCACAAAACTAGTGAAAACAGCCGATCTACATTTTTCACTATCAAATGTCTTTGCCAAAAAATAGCCGATCTACTGCTTGTAGATCTATTTTTTGGCAAATGTTCCACCCCAAGATAATGGATTTTGAGTATCACGATAATATCGTAAATCATAATTTCTTTTGTCACAATAATCGTGATAATCGTTCTAGAGAGGACAGACATAGTACCGTACACCATGTCTGTCCTCCATTACAACCCTGGACACTGCGTCCTCACACAGGTACATGTACACAGTGTATGTCCCCTCCCCGCACGCCTGGCACCTCCAAAATGTTAAGTTTGGTATAATCGTTTAGCATTTATTCCAACTTGTAGCGCGACTATCTAACTATTAACTGTATTAACCTAAACATACTCATGTTTTATTCATAAAAATAAGTCCTGAACTGTAACTTGTGTGTGTGTGTGCGCGTGCGTCTCCTTCAGTCAAATGGTACGAAGACAACCCAGACTTTTGGCTGGAAGCAGGAGAAAACCGAGGACCAACCGGGAGCAAGCTGGAGGATGCATCGGGGCTGTTGTAGACCTTCTGGACAGCAGAGCTCCAGAGAACCAGCGTGGATCCGGGGATGCCACCCCGGACCCCCATGATGCAACTGTGATGCCACACACACCAGCCAATCATCATCATTCACTCTATGACCAGGGGTCTTCAACTGGGGGGTCCTCTGAGTTACTACGGGGGTGTAGATCGGCTATTTTTAGCAAAGAGGTTTGGTGTGTGGAGACAAAAGAACAGACTAAGTACAGTAAAAGTATGAAAACACATTAACATCCAACACTGATGATAGTGCTGCCAATCAAGTCTATGAAGCTATCTATGAGATCTACAGTATGAAAAGGTTTAATCAACACATTTTTATACAACATGTAGTGGGGGGTCCCTGCTTCATCTCTCAGCTATGGGGTTCTCGGGCTGAAAAAACAAACGTTGAAGACCCCTGCTCTATACAATCACTCTATATTAGAGCATTATGTATTTTCTTTCCCTCTCGCTTAAGTCATCTCAGGATTTCCAGAAACAAAAGAGTGACCAACAAGTTGAAAGCAACATGGGTTTCACTCGATGTTTATCTTACAAGTAACGAGTGTGAAGGCAAGACCTTCGGGATAATGAAGAATCAAGATGAATAATTCTAAATGCTTTGTTACGTGAACTGCAAGAGCTTGGGTCTCCTCTTGGGCTCAGCTAGGAGAAGAGTCTGAAGACTAAAGACCTTTTTACTTAACGTTGGGCAGAGCAGAGTAACGTTTAATCGGAGCCACACGGACATCTTTGGTATCATTGTTGTTTGTCCGGTATTAAAGGAGTAGTTCACCCCCCAAAAAAAGACTTATTTTCTAGCAATTACAATTCATGGAGACACGTTTGTTCCTGGGCGAATAATTTGATGACCAGGTCATCATCGGTCAATATGAGTAGGAGAACATTTCAAATAGGGGTGTTTTTTAGGTGACCCATTCCTTGTGTGACCAGAGAATATCAAAGTGGTTGTACTGGGAAACTCCCAGCATTGCCTCTATGAATGTATGTGAAACACGGCATTACTGTAATGTGTACTGATCGATTGAGCAGAGCTCCATTCATCACTGACTGTTATTTCATACATTATGTTGATTTTACAAGACCAAAAAGAGATTAATTTTCATACAATGAATGCCTATACAATGTATTTAAACTGAAATTGAAATAAAACAGTGTTAACTTTATAATGGACTCAAGAACATCTGTATCAATTTAACTACAACAGTGGTTCTCAAAGTGGATTCCAGGGACTCTGTGCTGTGGGTTCCTTTTAATTTAGAGGGGTCTAAATTGACCCATACAAGTCTGTAACTCTGACAGTGTACAAATGGACCCGTTAACTTGACATTTGAAAGTTTAAGAAACACTGAACTACAACACACACACACGAAAAGAAGACACAAACGCTTGCTATACATTTGCAAATCCAAATTTCTTTTTTAATTGTGGTAAAATCAGAATAGATGCACAGTTAAGTCATTTTCTTTTTCTCTTCGTGCAGTGCTCTTCGTGCACAGCTACTAAACTAAGACATAAAGCAAATACTAACTATCAGGCCCGGTGGTGGTGCTGGTGCGTTGGGTGGGAGTGGGTGGGTGGGGCGGTCACTGGCCGGTCAATAACGGCAACACAGCTCCAGTCAACTCCCTTTTCAATCGAGACGCCGCAAGGAGTTTTGGAGTAACGATATCAAATCATCGTCCGATACTATTACATATATACATTACATAATATGTACATTTACACTTTTTGAACGACGCTGAAGTCTTACATTCAGTCGCTAGTGGAACTCACCCACCTGAGTGAGGTTAGTCCCTTAGCCTTTCTGGAAAGTCCACGAAAGCACGAATGAATTAAAGACTTCGAACTGGCGTCGGTATTTTGGGGGGTGTAATTTTAAAAAGGTGAAAAAAAAGAAAACAGCAGATATACAACTCACGACGCGTTGCGATGTGGCACCTCGTGAGCTTGCGGATTGCCCGTTTTCGTACGACGTACGTATAAATTAGGGGCTTTAATAGCGTGCGTGGTTTCATCAAATACTATTACAAAGGGATTTCGTCCTGGGCGTGACCGAGTGCGTTTCCCCCGCCCCCCACTCACCCCACCGACGCGGCCGGGCACCTCCCGAGGCCTGCTATATGCAGATTACAACAACATGTCAAGAGAACCACACATTTAATTCTGTGTTATACAGACTGTTTAAAGATCGCCCACTTTGCCAGACGCTCACAACAAGGGTGTAAGAGGAAGGAGAACGGAAAACCCAAAACAAAATAATACATAAAAACATCTTTTTTCGTAATCTACTTGGAGAGAAATCTGGACACTTACGTTTTTTCTCTTTTTTTTTTTGGTACTTGATAGTACTGCAATGCTTTGACTTTTTTTCTTTTTTAGTTTTTAGAAAAATGGTTTTAAATTATAGCTATTTTAAATCTTTTATTTGTTTATTGTTTTTTTTTTTTTATCCAAACCTTGGCATTGTTGGTTGCGTTGTTTCAAATTCCCGTCGCCAATTGAAACTTATTTGATCGCAAGAGTGTTTTTTTACGGTGATAATTATTATTACTAGCGATGGATCCTGTCGCGGAAAAAAAGGTTCGCGGATCTGTTATCGAGTCCAATATGACTTTAAATGTAACTCATGTAGGATCTTCCCCAAATATATCACTGTTTGGTGAATTCAGATCATAAGACTCCGCAGTGAGGTGTTTTCTTTGGCCATTACATTTAGTTATCGTCCTCACTCTTTTGTTTTGGATTTTATTTTTTTTGTATTTTCGTTGATAAAATGACAGCGCAAGTAGGCAGAATGCTACGTGTGCTACGTGGGCGGTCTGGGGGCTGGCATAAGAAAGTGCCATCCCACGTGGAGAACACAGTGATATATTGAAGAGAAACCCCCACACGTCGCATCTTTAACATTTAAAAAGCTCACACTACCCCAGAAAAATAGAAATCTCCACTCATACCGATGACATTCGACATTCAAGTGCCAGTGTTTTATTTTATTTTTTTGTTATTTTTTTAGTTATTTTTTTTTCATGTTTACTGTCTTTTGGTCAAGTCACTTTTTTTTTAAAATATCAACTTTTTTTTTCATCGTTAGGCTTACAAAAATAAATATTTCTCAAAAATGCTCGATAAATTATACAAACTAGCAGCGAAAAGTAGACTCTAGTACTTGTTGTGTGCAAATAGCTAAATCCCTCCAGTGACAGGTAACTAGAATTCCCCCTGGTCCCAAAGAAATTCTGCTTCATAGTTGTGAGAAAAAAAAAGAAAAAAAAAACATCCCCTCTTTTTTCTAAAACTCAAACTACATTTCAGTCTGGACGCCCCTCAACCCTCCCCCCTCACACACACGCACACGCACGCGCACACACACACACACACACTCAACACCCGGCCTGGAAGATTTGAGGAAATCTACTACACTTGCATTGTTAAAAATCCTGGAGGGTTAATGTAACTCTTCAGCCTGTACAAGAAATGTAACCAAATGAACCCGTAAGGGTCCATTTGGTTACATTTGTACAAAAGGATAAAATAACACTGGATCTTAGTGTGCAGTGGCTAGTTGCAAACTATTAATTGTCCTTCTTACGAGCACAGGCTTAAACACACACACACACACACACACACACACACACACACACAAACATACCCACACTCACAACGGAAACACTTCTCGGAAGCTTTGACTTTTTTTCTTCTCCTGAAAGACTTAATTGTGCAATAAAAAAAACATAACGTTTCAAATAAGTGTAAAACTACCACTTTCAGTTCGCCTTCAAAACAACCAAGAAAGAAAGTGGGCGAAAGACAGGCCGCGAAGACAAAAAAACGTATAGCACCATTTTCATTAATTGTTCTGAATCCGTCGGTGGAAGTCTCCACCGTTTATAAAGTCAAGTTCGCTCCAGATGAGCCGTTTGCATCAGCTTGTGGCCTCTATAGCCACACGCACGCGGCGAGCCTGTGAATTAAGTGACAACGCCGTCACCCACTGGGGGCGTCTGTGGTCATTTCTAAGGCATCAAAGCGCGTTTTTCTTTCCCCCAAAAGACGGGGTTGGAACAGTTTAGAAATGAGAACTCGGGAGGACGTCAGCCAAAAACGCTGAATTCTTACTTAGCCAAAGCAGACGACACGTACAAAATGTTACGAGAACAAACTAAACGAAACTAAAAAGACATCTATATTATAATCAGATGTGCTTTCGTTGAGCAAATAAAACACATGTAATGTACTAGGTGTTGAATTTTAAAGCAGTTGAGAAGCTGACATCAGTATTGAATATTTTCCAAAGTGGAAAAACCGGCCCTGATCCTCACGTACGGTGATAGAAAATCAAGGCACCATCTGCCAATGTACTATAAAATGTAAAGCCGTTCGTTTCTTTTCTTTAAGGGATACACTGACATTTTAAAAACTGACTCGCAGGTACTGTAAAAATAAAAATACAAAAATAAAATGTGCTATCATACAGGTATATCAGTTTTAGCCTTATTCCAAACGAAATAAGCTCCTGTCTGAAAATGTACAGCTAGCGATACCTATGGATTTCTATAAAGCTTTAGATTTATTCGTAGTTGTGCGCCGGTGCCTTGCGTAGAAAATAGCGGTCTACGAGCTGAGCTCACAACGTGTCGCCACCGGCGATGCATAGATTAGCTATTTTCAATGCGCGACAAGACGCAGGAAACCAAGCATAAATCACGCATAAAAGGATGCCAATTTATTTCTCAGAGGTGTTGGGAAGCTCTCTTATTCTGTGGTCTTGTTTGAAGACACCCAGTAGCTGCCGACAAATAACACAAAGCGTCAATGCATGCGCGTTTGCGTCATTAATGTAATGGCATTGATTTCAAAATGTGTCAACAAGGAAATACTGTACACGTTACCAGAATACCGGGCATTGACATAATTAATCTCAATCCCTTGTGACACATAAAACCCCAAGACACAAAAGGATGCCGCATACATGGAAGGGGGGATTGTGCCACTGTGCCAGTGCCCTTGTAGAAAAGAAAAGCTAAGACTGACATGACATTTAGAAAATGCCACAGTATCCCTTTAATAATTGTATGTACACCGAACACTTAACGCAGTCAAAGTGCAAGAGATGTAAGTTTCTTTCGAGGAAAGCACTCTCCTCCAGTCCTCATTGTTTGGGACTTAAAACGCTTGTGTTTTACTATCTCCCAGCAAGCAGAGCGCACCATGGAAGCTGTGAGCCAAGGCCAAGGTGTACGAGTTGATCCTGGGTGTTGCCCGATTTACACACTCCCTTCGTATGACGGTCGTGGTCCGAAAACACCGATCGACGAGTTCACACGGAGCTTGTAGATTGGTTATTTTGGCACACAAAGTGGGCTTAAAGAGCAGTGAACATACACAAGCCGACAACACAAACTTCCTGTCTATCGGCCAACCAGCAATCTGCTGCAACGATCTATCAATCCTATGACGTCATGGGTGTACAACAATACACACTTAAAACACATCGTTGTAAGGCCCTTGCTTTTATTGGACTTTCAAGGTTAAATCAGCGTAAAAGTCCTCCACAAAAGAATGCTACATCTACGACAATCCTTTTTGTGTGTTATCCATCCTATCACAGTCACCTGATTGTCATTTGCACCTGCACTGTGACTCCTGAATTCAGCTATCTGCTGAGGATTATAAAACGTGCAGCCCTGCCTCGGGGCCCAAGCGTGTGGAGTTCGTTCGTAGTAGTTTTACAAGGAGTGGGTTTAACCCATTTAGGCCTAGAAATGATGGAATGCTTTAACCAGTGAAAAATAGCAGATATACAAGCTCACAGCGCGGCACCGAGTGCCGCGCTGCGAGCTTGTAGATCTGCTATTTTTGAAAAAAGTCGTGAAAATGGGTGCAAATCTTTGAATATATGTATTTTCAAAGCGAACGTTTGTAACTCAAATTTTGCTTCTGGGTGGTCCCTGGAGCTAGATATTTTGAGATGGGGCTCTGTGGCCAAATAAATATCATTTTGGGGGTCCTTCACATGAAGAATTATGAGAACCACCGACATAGTAGTCTCTCAAGAACAGACTAACTGAGCTCCAGTGAAGTGAAAAGGACCTTTTCTTTGACGGTGGCTGGCCAGATTGCTGACATAGAAACATAGTTTTTTTTCCAAAAATCTTAGAAGGATTCAAAAGACACTTATAGAATCGGGTCAAAATTCAAATGTTCACGATTTTTCAAAAATAGCAGATCTACAAGCTCGCAGCGCGGCACTCGGTGCCGCGCTGTGAGCTTGTATATCTGCAATTTTTCAATATTTAAAGCATAAAATATTGCGTCATAATGAGTTCAGGCCTAAATGGGTTAAAAGAAAACAAGGCTGTCTCAGTGCCACGCCGAATCACACCAAGAGTCGGCGTGAGCATCTTCACCAAATGATCTAGCAAAATATCAGTTCTGACCACTTCATGGGAGAATAAAAAATAAGCTATTTGTGCCGAGATGTGTTTTGAAAAAAAAAAAAAACTGTCAACATGACCTGCACGAGCCCCCAAAGTGGGGCCCGGAACTTTTCCATGTGCCAAGACTGAATCCGGCAGACTTCAACTGCAGTGAAGGGTCAGAGTCATCGAACTCCCCAGACCTCTCCATCAACTTGTCCTCGCCTATTATAGAGGGGAATAGCTTGTGTTCTGTTAATATATACGGTTCAACTTGGACCAGACCAGGAAAACGACATGCAGATTCAAATGTCGCTTACAGAGAGATAAGAGAGAAAATAAAAATAGATATCAAACCAAATTAAAAAAAAGTTTCTGCAGAATTTTTCTTTTTTCGCTTGGCGGAATTCTTTGAAATCCTTGACCAAAAAACAACAACACTTTTGCACGCGTTTTTGTCGCCTGGGTCCGGCCGGGGTGATTCTTTAAAGCCAGTGGGCAATTTGAGGCGATAACGGAGGGAGATAGGATAACACCCCATTGCTGCTATGTATTGGTAGTATTTTTTGTTGGGCCTTTAAGTCCTGAATAGGGATGCCAAGACTCACGTGGTTAGATTTATGTACAAATTGCCCACTGAACAACACTCACCACAACAACACGGACCAAAAGGCAAACCGATCTCGCTTCACCTGGCATGGTTGGTTAAGTGTCTAGTTTGTGTCGATCCATTTTCATGGAGATTCTTCGCTTGCATTTGCAATGTTTCTTTTTATATTATCACAACTACAATCGCAACAGCTCGATTTCCCGTCGAACAAAGTGGTTCACCTAAATTAAGTAAATCAAACCCCCTGATGAAAATCGATTCATAAATACACGTTTTTGTTTTTCTTTTTACCATCCATCAGGCAGCAACAGTGCATTTCGTTACCCTGCTCTGCTCTGCTGCGCTGAGTTTAGTTTATTTACATTTGAGGGGAACTGCACTTCCAACCACTGTACAGTCCCAATGAACGCTGGGCTGGAATCTCAAGCAGGGATGACAGACTGGCCATGGTGGGTGTTTCCAGGGGAGTCACAAGGGGTAGGAAAGTGGGACTGAGTTACTAGGGCCCAAGGTGGTGGAGGGGCCTTAATTATTTTATACTTTAGCTATTGAAAAATAGCAGATATATAGCGCCGCGCTGCGAGCTTGTAGATCTGCTATTTTTGAAAAGTCGTGAAAATGTGTGCAAATCTTTGAATATATGTGTTTTTTAAGCGAACATTTGTAACTCAAATTTTGCTTCTGGGTGGGTCCCTGGAACTCAATATTTTGAGATGGGGTTCCGTGCCAAATACATACCATTTTGGGGGTCCTTTACATGAAAAGGTTTGAGCTCCACTGACATAGAAACACAGGTTTTTCAAAAAACCTCAGAAGGATTTGAAATATTCAAAGATTTTCACGATTTTTCAAAAAATAGCAGATCTACAAGCTCGCAGCGCGGCACTCGGTGCCGCGCTGTGAGCTTGTATATCTGCTATTTTTCAATAGTTAAAGCACAGGGGCCCGCAGTGAATCCTTGTACCCAGGGCCCCTGGGTGTTTCTGTCCACTACGCAGCCAAATCAGGATGACTAGAACGTCCCTCAGCCAGACGTGTCATTATGTCGTCCAGGAGAGACTGGCCGTACCGACAACTAAATATTTACCTCTTAAAACCGATCTATAAGCTCACAACACATTGCGGTGCAACGCGGTGTGAGCTTGTAGATCTTTAGTCTTTCAAATAGCTTAAAGGAGTAGTTCGCCCCCAAAATGACTTCTTTTCTATTGATTACTCATGCCATGAAGACCCTAACCCCTAACCCTTAAGTTCAATAATATTCTTTGTTGCATTCCTAAGACAATAATTTGATAACAATACATTTACCCCCATTGATTCCGGGTGGGGACCTGAATGCATTTGGGTCCCCATCCGGAATCAATGAGGCTAAATTTACTGTATTCAAATTTTTGTCTTAGGAATGCGACAAATACCAAAAAATATTATTGAACTCAAGTCTCCATGGCATGAGTAATCAATGGAAAAAAAAGTCATTGTGGGGGTGAACTACTCCTTTAAGCCCGATCTACAAGCTCACAACACATTGCGGTGCAACGCGGTGTGAGCTTGTAGATCTTTAGGCTTTCAAATAGCGTAAGTATAAGTGGTTAAGTTGCGGGGTACAGCCCATGGATGCCCTACATGGCATGCTGTGTGGGATAAGTGGGGGCGGCGGGGGGATTTACTTTATAGTGGCCCAGTCTCGACGGTTGTCATCCCCGACTTAAAACGCTATGGTTTTAAAAAATACACAGATGACGGAACTGGAATGGCTTATTTTAGAGAAGACTCTTCATATAACTCTCCAGGATAGAGTGAGCAAGAATTTTATTTGAACTCTCTTGTTTTCATCTTTCTTTTTTTCATTTTATTCTTCAGTTTTTTTTTCCTCCATGTGAATGCCCTTGAAAGATGATTTTGGCAGACAAGGGGTTGCAAAAAAAAACGTCCGTCGTCGTTGAATCTCTCCCGTTAAATCGGCGGTAACAGGAGACCAGTTCCCCAGAGGCGTGCTAAAGCGCCAACGACCTTTCCCCCGCCCGGCCGAGGCCGTCGATTGGTAAGAGTCTGGAACGTTGTCAGTTTGTTGTGGCAAGTTTTGGCCACATAATCCTCCTGCTTCCTGGTTGTTGTCGTTGCCACGTCACACAGCAATGGTCCGTCCACACCAAGTGCTAGAGCTTTAACTGGAGTTTTAAGACTCCTTTTAACTGGAGTTTTAAGACTCCTTTTAACTGGAGTTTTAAGACTCCTCCTAGCTCAAGTGGACGGCAGAGTCCATACCACAACTCTTAATGACAACAGCGGCGAACAATATATAAATTAAGTCATGGTCTTTTGTGCGTGGACCGCGCTTAAATCATTGTGTTAATTCAAAGCTGCATTCCTTGTGTGTGAGTAGAGTATGTTAATACAATGTTACCAACAACTGCAGTTGGTCGTAGTTGGCCTAAACTGGTTTACAAGTGGTATTGCATGAAGCCCAAATGAAGGAAGCATGAAAGTTCAAAACTCAATTTATCCTCTGGCCAAACAGTCTTTAGCCTGGGGGGGGGGGGGGGGGAGGGCTCCAGGTTCGAATGCCAGGCATGTCATGAAGGTCATGGATTGCAGCTTTGAACCCAGAGGCGTCAATTGGGTATGGCAAGCTATGGCAGCTGCCATACCTTGGCTACAGGGGGAAATAATAAAATGTACTTTTCATCGTGCCTATGTTGAGATAAGGTATGGCAACATGACTGGTGTCTTGCACACACGCGAGGGCGCGCGTGCAAGACACCAGTCATGTTGCCATACCTTAGCTGTTGCCGAACTGACGCCACTGTTTGTACCCAGAGATCGCACAAATGGGTACATTTTGTTTTCACTTAAAATCTCTCATCGTTAAAAGAAAACGGATAAACTAAAACACCAGGACGGCAGGAGGGGCAACCAAAACGGCGTCCAACTTCACAGACTGATTGGATGATTGGAATCCAGAGGGCGGGGGGGGGGGGGGGGAGTGGGTGCTGCGGACACAGCTCTGGGGAACCCCGCATGGAGCTCATTACTGGACAAAACGGTCATTAAACAAGACTTTGATTCCCAAAAGCATGTCGTTGCTGCCGGGTGGAAACCCGTTAACCTTTTCAGGATTCTAACTGAAAAACAAAGAAGAAATATGGCTGAAAACGTGTGACAATTCAGACGCGTTTTGAGCCTTGTAGATCTGCTATTCCCTGATACTTTAGCGTGGCAATGTAGTAAGATCACGTACAGCCTTAATTTACGGCAAAATCATCGAGTTAAACTATGGATATTTCCGCCCAGCAGCAACGACATTACCACTATGATGAGAGATGCCGATTGACTTGCAACAAAGAGAAAGTGGCTTTTTCTTTAAAATCTATATCTTTTTTTTTTTAACTTGCACGACTTCCATTGACTCGCTATATATTTGCTCTTACCCAGTCGTTCATTCGCTAACAATCAAGCCACGTTCTGGGTTAAGAGCAACGGGCCAAGAACGGAAGTGCAAATGATGGACGTCACACAGCGGTAGTGCTTTTGGGAAACAGCTCATCAAAAACTCTGTGACATAATTTGAACTCCGGTAAAGACGAACGAGAAGTCGTGTGGAGTTGCGTTGCGTCATCATCGCAGTGGTTTCATTATTTTTTTTTAAAGTCTATTATACTTTTTTTTTTGCCAAGGTTTGATTTAGTTCAAGCCTAGTTTGATTTTTCCTTCCAAATAAAATCGTTAACTAAAGAAAATGTTTAAAAACCCAAATAGGACATTAAATACATCTTTTTATTTGTCAGATTTTGGCCAGTATATTATCTTTTTCTTTGGCCAGTTATAAATGACAATAAGAACGAAAGGGGAGAAAAAGAAAATAATAATAATAATAAGTGAAGAAAGTACTAATTTTGAAAGGCACAGTACATAAACAAACAAATGATCCTCCATTTTGTTTCGTTTAAAAATAAAAAATAAAGGAAAATGCAGTCATTTGTTAAGCGGTGAAATAAAGAACGACAAGTCCCAAGAGTCTACATTTGCTATCATCGTCGACCAGCAGGGGGCAACAACCACGCGACGGCCGGCCTCCCCCTGGCTGCCTGCCGAACCAAAAAAAAAGACTCTGGCTTTTTCTGAAACATTCCGATAAGACCTGTGGTTCTCAAAATGGGGGGGAAAGGGGGGCGTCCAGGCACCCTCAGGGTTCCAAATGAACCCTTACAGGTGTGTAACTCTTATGAGAGTTATGTGGGGGGAGGGAGGGAATCAAAAATAAAAAGTAAGAAAAGAAAAGTTTGAAAACCACTGCGATAAAAAGGATTCGGGGAAGCTCCTTCTCTCTCTAGACCCTTTCTCTCAATATTTAACATCTGTTTCAGGTCTGGGCGAACTCATAATAATAATAATAATAATTGATTACATTTTCAACGAGTGGAGTGGAAAACAGGGGGAGGGGTGAGGGGAAAGGGGGGGGGGGGGCGGGGGGACTAGCATAACAAACCTTGATTCACGAGTGACAACTACGTCTGAGGCTGGTTTAAAAAGTAAAAACTGGTAAGAAAACCAAGAGCATCTCAGCAAAAAAAGAAAGAAACAAACAAAAACGACACAAAAAAAAGGTACGTTTCAAATCCCGACGTCCGTCCGCCTCTGCCCCAGCTTCTCGCTATAGCTATAGGAGATTAGTCCCGTTAGAATCGGTGATTCGAGTTCACGTTCTGGGGCAAAGCGTCAACGTCGGGGGTGGGGGGGGGGGGGGTGTTGGGAGGGAGGGGGGGAAGGATTCTCTTAAAAACGCCCCGCTCGGCGATCCACTATGAAAAAAGAATCACGCAGCGTGCAAAAAACCGCCTCGATGGTTTTCATTTAGTTGGGTTATGGTATGTTCAACCGGGGAAAGAAAAACTTCATTGGGTATATATATATATAGTATATATAAAAATGTGTCCATCGCATTCCCTACAGAAAAAAGAACTGAGCTAGGATTGTTAGCGGTCTTCACGAGAAAGAAAAAGGGGGGGAAACGACAACTAAAAACTAAACAAAGGGGGGGCCCCTCTATCTGGGAGGTGAAGAAGACTTTGCGTCCGGCGGCGAGCGGTGAAGAAATGAGCGGGCGTGACGTCTTTAGAAGAACGGCGGCTGGTGAAGACGGTCTGGGAGGGAGGGGGGGGGGGGGGGGGGGTGTAGAAAAGAGGAGGTGGTGGGGGTGGGGGAGGAGGGTGGGAGAGCAGTAGGGAGGAGGGGGGAGGGGGAGGAGAGGAGCTCTAGTTGCCCCACCAGTCCACCTGGGAGTGGGAGTAGTTTCCTCCGTAGCCGTCGCCGCTGTAAAAGTTACCGAATCCACCTGGGTGAGAACAGAGAGGAAGGGTTGAGAACAACAACGACGACGCATGGATTATTAAGCCAGTGTGAGACCTGAGTTCAGAACTACAAATAAATGCCTTCTGAAATCAGCAGTTCTTCTCAGACCGTTTTGTGATTAAGAATTATTCAACATTAATCAAAACACTTTCGAGATTTTGGGGGAATCGATCAAAAATAGCGGATGTAGCGCGGTACGAAGTGATGTGAAAGTGCTCTTTCTCATCTAAAAGCATCCATCTCTGAGGTGTACAGTATGTGCATGTAATGTATATACAGTACCAACTACTGTATCTCAATGTTAGTCTGTACCCTGCTTGAGTATGTTGCAGCATGTTTGTACTTTGTTATATTTTTTTGTGTTCATAGGTATGTCTCCAAATTAATTTAGGTACTTACTTTGTCTATACTAAAGCATAGATCAGGGGTTCTCAACCTGTGGGTCGGGAATTATTTTGGGGGGGGTCCCCAGATGATTAACTTAATGTGCAACATTGTTTTCTCACTCAACAGTAAACAAACCAACATAAAGTTTAAGTGCATAGAGGGTATCTGCACATTTCTAAAGTGACAATTTAAGGATTTTTTTTATACCTCTAAAATGACGAATTAAACACTGGCCAAATTCTCAAATATTAGAGGCAGATATTGTGAAAACAGCAGACCTACATGCTCACAATGCCTGCTGTTTTCACAATAGAACCGTGTTATACAAAATGTAATGCCTCAACTCTTAGTGCTCGTCAGGGTGGTGGGGGGGTCCCCAGTTCAAATATGATTATTTAAAGGTTGAGAACCACTGGCATAGACGGTCCATCAGACCCTTACCTCCTACGAAGCCTCGGTTCCCGCCGTGCCCCGCCTGGCCCCGCCCCCCGCGGCCTCCGAAGCCCCCTCCCCCGCCACCGCTGTTGGTCTGGCGGTAATCGCGCGCTCCAAAGCCACCGGAGAACCTGAGGGTGGAAGTCAAGAGACACGTTAGAAAAGCTACGTCCAACAAGTAGGCCTGTCACAATTATTACATAATCGTATGATCGCAATTATTTGACATAATCCCAATTATTTTGTCATAATCATAATTATTTTGTCATAATCGTCATAATCGTTTCCATGTTGAAAAATATTTTCAAACATTTTCAAAAATAGTGGAAATAGCCACTAATAGTGGAAAAAGCCAAACAGATATGTAATTAGCCAGTAGCTATGCCCATCCCAAAAAGCTTTTGTCTAATGCTAGCATAGAATAACTTCCTGCTTGCTAAGGTTTGCCTTGGCAACAGCCTTGGCAAGCTGCCGGTTGCTAAGCTAGCATTGGACAAAAGCTTTTAGGGGAGGGGCATAGCTACTGTCTAATTGCCAACGAAAAAAAACAAACACAATTAGCCCTATTCACGGCCCGCCCACTCAGCATCCCCCTGGTGCTGAAGTCACGCTTTGAAGGGTAAAACCCTGCTAAAAGCACATAGTTAACATAGAAATCGCAAATTTAATACAATTTCCGAATAGTAAAGTATAAAATACGGCTAACATGATCAAGAATACAAGATAGTAAAAGGCACAAAGCATTATAATTTACTTTACCGTTCAAAATAATGATTTGTTGGCTTTAAGTCCAACTATTTCTGTATTAATTTCCCCTTCAAAACTGACGTCAGCACCAGGAAGTTGCTGAGAAATTTGCTTAGTGGGCGGGCCGTGAATAGGGCTAATTAAATCGTTAATCGCAATTATTTGAGTGACAATTAATCGTCATGTAAAATTTCAAATAATAATACCAAGGCACTTTAGGAAAATAAAATAAACTGGAGCACTCGTTGGTCTGCACGTTCTGCACAAGTCAAACAGTTTGACAGGATGTTTTATTCGTGTAGTTTCTCTCCTGAAGTTCACAGCTATTATTATTTCCTCTGATGCAAGTTGTCTCTTTTGAGCACCTACGAGCCTGTCTACCATCTACTCCTGTCTACCATCTACTCGCTGAAAGGCGCTGGACTAGTGTGTGTGTGTGTGTGTACCTCTTGGAGCGCCCTCTGGTGGTGCTCTTGTGCTGGTGCTCGTAGGCCAGGCTCTCCAGCCAGGAGGGAACCTCCTGCTTGGCCTCCACCAGGATGTCCAGCAGGTCTTTAGTGATGTTGCCGTTCTTGTCGTTGAAGAAGGACGTGGCCAGTCCTGAGCACACGCACACACACACACACACACACACACATGCACGCACACACACGCACACGCACACACACACTCACTCTTATAGATAAGCAGGTCGCGTACACAAACTTTAGAAGGCAATCGTAACCAATCAGGAGGGAATATGGGAAATGGGACATGCAGATCCATGTTGATGACATGACTTCTGTGTACCGATTTGCGTGATTTTAGGGAAAAATATGTAGGAGCAGTGTCCAAAAATGTGTTTTGCAAAAACCTGCCTGATTGTTGCACTAGAAGAGGACCATGTGAGAAATCAGGGGTGGAGGTTGTGATTTGCCAGCCAAGGAGTGGGTGTTTGGCATGGATAGGGGCAACGGTGGCAGAGATAAGAGTAGGGGCAAAAGTGTGACATCTGATGTGTGACGTGACAGACGGACGGACAGACAGCCTTACCCAGGTTCCCCACGCGGCCTGTGCGTCCGATGCGGTGGACGTACTCCTCTATGTCGCTGGGCAGGTCGAAGTTAATCACGTGTTTGACGTTGGAGATATCCAAGCCACGTGCTGCCACCTGGTGGGGGAGAGAGAAAGAGCAGGAGGAGAATGAGAAGGGAGAGAGAGAGGCAGGGGTGTTGCTGGAAACAAGGGACCGCTATAAACTCGATAACACATTTATTGAGTGGGCCTGTTATCGAGCAAGTGGCGAACAAGACATTATTACAGTAATATTGATAATATAAAGCCATTTAACACTTATTGCACACTAATGAATGATTTGTTTTAATGATATCAGGCCGGGAACACATTTTAGTGTATGGGAGGGGCTTACAGTACATGTACAGTATGTAGCGAGATATTTGTTTTTGTAGGCTAATTTCTGATTTAGGCCTAAGTTAGGCCTAAATGGGATGATAAAATGTGTTACTTTTGTCAATTGTCATCTTCATAGATGGTGGTCAGCCACAAACTCACATTTGTCGTCTCACACATCTTTCCACAAAATGTTAGAAAACGCTCAATAGTGGGCTTGATAAAAGCCTGGGCTTTTTTAAGCAGGATACGGTGCTCATTATCAACAGGGTTCCCACACATCTTTACCAATTCATTTCCAAAACGTTTCCAAAACCTTTCCAGAATATTTAACCCAATTTCCAGGACTATATAACAATAATTCAGGTCAATAACGAGTCACTTACTCCAATGCAGTGCCCAAAGACAGGCAGTGTATGCCAGTGGTTCTCAACCTTTTCAGGCACCCTGACGAGCACTGAGAGTTGAGGAATTTTGTATAACACTTTTCTATTGTGAAAATAGCAGATCTACATGCTCACAACAGCTATTTTCACAATTTCTGCCTCTAATATTTGACAATTTGGCCAGTGTTTAATTTGTCATTTCAGAGGTATTAACAAAATCAATAACCAAAGACAATGCATAGTTATTTTTTCCAGGACCTTCCAGGACCCTTGATCAATTCAAAAACTTTTCCAGTACTGGAAATATATTTTTCTAATTTCAAAATATTTCCATGAATTTCATGACCGTGGGAACCCTGGACAGTACTAGACAGACGGACTCACCGCGGTGGCCACCAGGATGGGACAGCGTCCCGATCTGAACTGGTGCAGGGCCTCCTCGCGGTCCCTCTGGGAGCGGTCCCCGTGGATGCTGGTGCAGGCGTAGCCCTCGCGGTACAGGAAGTCCTCCAAGGCGTCGGCGCCCTTCTTGGTCTCCACGAACACCAGGGTGAGCGAGTCCTTCCCTGGAGGGGAGAGAGAGAAGGTTGAGACCCGAGACGTCCTCCACACTCGTTAGGGAGTTTAACCCGTTTAGGGCCTAGAATTATCGAATGCTTTAACCAGTGAAAAATAGCACATATACAAGCTCACAGCGCGGCACCGAGTGCCGCGCTGCGAGCTTGTAGATCTGCTATTTTTGAAAAAAAAGTCGTGAAAATGTGTGCAAATCTTTGAATATATGTATTTTCAAAGTGAACGTTTGTAACTCAAGTTTTGCTTCTGGGGGGGGGGGGGGGGGGGGGTCCCTGGAACTAGATATTTTGAGATGGGGGTCCGTGGCCAAATACATATCATTTTGGGGGTCCTTCACAAAAAACCCTGATGAAGACTGGCAACAGTCGTAACGTTGGTTAAATAAATTATTTGCATCGTGGCTGAAGAGTTGTGCGGCCTCTTCCTTCTCATTGGGGGTCCTTCACATGAAAAGGTTTGAGCACCACTGACATACTGTAGTAGTTTCTCAAGAATAGACTGACTGAGCTCCAGTTAAGTGAAAAGGACTTTTTCTTTGACGATGGCTGGCCAGATTGCTGACATAGAAACACAGTGTTTTTCCAAAAACCTTAAGAAGGATTCAAAAGAGACTTATAGAATCGGGTCAAAATTCTAATTTTCACGATTTTTCAAAAATAGCAGATCTATATCTGCTATGTTTCAACAGTTAAAGCATAAAATAACAATACACAGTACTGTGTACCCGTTCTAAATGGGTTAAGCAAGTACGGTTTTCGGTATGGCTGTGTTCGGCGGTAAGTACAGCTGCTACTCCACTCTGAGAGTGGTGTGGGTCTATGGTCTGGAACCGGGCTACTATCAAGTGCCACTAAATATTTTAATCAGTCGCACCAGTTGCATATGACATTCAAACAGGTCTTCATCTTCTCTTACCCGCTGCCGCCCCTACGCCATGTTCAATGTCATACGTAGTATGACGTGCAGAATGTTTTTGGATAAAGAATACGAATAAAACGTAGCCCTCTAGTAAACATTCCATCCATTGGAAACGAGCCAGCGTATCTCCACGACCACGTGCATGTCGTGCAGGGAATGATTATGGCATCCCTCAAAAAGAAAAGGAAAAACTGGAACAAACCACTGCTTAGCAGCTAGGATGCATCTTTAGGACTTCCATTAAAAACTTTTTTTTGTAGCCGTCAGCGTGAACGCAGTTTAGAAGACTTCTCTACGTCCAATATGCTTTTTGCTTAACGTAATACAAGCATGTACGTCCCCCAACCCACCATAATCATACCCATACGGCCCATACCTGGAGTAACTCATTGCAGAGCAGACTGCATACACGCAGGCAGGTGATACTTGACTCTAAAAGTGCACGTTGTAAAGCGCGTTGGGAGGAAGGCGCTGTATAAACGCACCGTTTTAGCGAAGCAGTTTGCGCCTCTTGCAAGTGCTTCTGAATCCGTGAAAACGATTCAGAATGCATTTCATAATCTTTTTGGTTTTGTTTTTCGAACCAGAACGGAGCAGCAGGCAGCATGAGAAGGGTAGCAAACCAGCTGCCACTGGAATGTTAAAAAGTAAATCAATATAATCAATAACACTAATAATAGTCACAGTGCTGTGGTTTCCCTGTAACACAGTGACCCCGAGAAGCTGCCAGAAAGAGTTTGGCCACTGACAGGGGATTTCTTTTCTTTTAGATAATAAAGCTGTAATTTCACGTCATCACAGATTTGCAGACCTGTATTTTTTTTCTCCCCCACACACAAAGTTTTGCAGTCCTACTAATGTTAATTTATATTTACCAGATCTGTAGAGGGTGCAGTTGAGTAAAACAAAAAACAGATTCCCTCTGGCAGATATTTCTGTACATTTTCTGCCCAAAAAGTGGGTTTTTCAGGTGGGGTCCTGAGACTGAATTTCCCTCCAAGGAGAATAGTCTTTCAACATTATAAAACTGTCAGTGTTTCGGTGAGTAGGCAAAATTCTTTCCTTCATTTTGACTAAAGTTGACGGGAGACCTTGCACGCTAATGGACATTTCTGTCAATGGGAACAGCGCCGCGCCTTAGGGAGAACTCACTAATGCTCTGGACCAGAGAGCGACCAAAGAGCGCTACCACTGCTCCGATACAAAGAAATATAATGCTCCGTTTGCCTCCAATAACGCTACGTTTGTGGGTCACACTGACCGTTGTACATTAACCCATTTAGGCTTAGAATTATTGAATGCTTTAACTATTGAAAAAGAGCAGATCTACAAGCTCACAGCTTGTAGATCTGCTATTTTTGAAAAAGTTGTGAAAATGTGTGCAAATCTTTGAATATATGTATTTTTTAAGCGAAAATGTTGCTTCTGGGTGGTCCCTGGAACTACATATTTTGAGATGGGGGTCCCTGGCCAAATAAATATCAGTCTAGGGGTCCTTCACATGAAAAGGTTTGAGAACCACTGACATAGTAGTCTCTCAAGAACAGACTAACTGAGCTCCAGTTAAGCGAAAAGGACCATTTCTTTGACGATGGCTTAGCCAGATTGCTGACATAGAAACATAGGTTTTTCAAAAAACCTTAGAAGGATTCAAAAGACACTTAAAGAATCGGGTCAATATTCTAATTTTCACAATGTTTCAAAAATAGCAGATCTACAAGCTTGCAGCGCGGCACTCGGTGCCACGCTGTGAGCTTGTATATCTGCTGTTTTTCAATAGTTAAAGCACAAAATAATGATACACAATAAAGTGTACCCGTTCTGAATGGGTTAACCCATTTAGACATGGAAAGCCTATAATGTACGCCGCTATGACTTTTAATTCGGTAAAGCATAAGTGTCATTTTAGTTGTTACTATATCGTCACAGTCGGGCAGAAACCTCGTATCTCCAGGTTTCAAATTTGTTTGTTTGTTATTTTTTCTCCGTAATTTCGTAATAAAAGCCATACTTCACACGAGTGTTCCACAACAGCAGTGACAATAGCAGATACGAGGCGTTGTGTGCTGGTAGATTGGCTATTTTCACTATTATATATTTTGAAAATAATACAAGGATGCACAAGGTTTCCACCCGACAACAACAATATATAGCAACATGATTTAAATTATTTATTTATCATTTGAATCAAAACTAGAAGATTTTAGGTTAGGATTTAGAAGGTGTTTTTAAAATCAGCCTCAGGTCTAAAAGGGTTAACCACTTTCACTTCTGGCGTTCCTTACTTTGGGCTCGTCATCCTAGGAAGATCATTTTAGCAAATGTGCACGACAGCAGGATCTACAAGCTCATCAACGCGCTGCGATACAACGCGCCGTGAGCTTGTAGGTCTTCTATTTCCACGATTGGTCGCACAACAAGAGCATACAGGGCTTTAGGTGACATGATCGCCGGGGCGTCCATGACGGGAGCCGCGGCCAAACTCCTTGCATGGAGGCGTCTGCCTCGGAGCGAGGATCACATCGCGTAACACGCAAACACATACACACACACACACACACACACACACACACACACGTGCGCTCGCTCTTGCACACTCACACACACAGTCACACACAGACACCGATCTCAACTACGACGTTTTGAATCAAGGAAATAAAAAATCAACCGAAACAGTATGTCCAACTGAGGCAAAACGTAATGACACATAGCAATATGTATGATGCTATAAAAAATAATATAATAATAATAAAGGACAGGCGGAGTCAGAAAAAAAGCCACTACGTTAAGAGAGGAAGCAGGCAAAAATATATACTAGACGAGGGAGAAAAAAATCAAAACAAAAAACAAAGGGTGTGGAATGACAGAAAAGTTGTCAGAGTACAAATATCTTACCGGGTTTCTCTATGTTGTCTCCTGCATTGTCCTGAACCTCGCTGGGGATCACTTAAGATAAAAACCACACCAACCGGCCATGTGTGAACACCAGGGGTGTAACGATACATCTTAACAGCGATACGATACGCATCACGATACAGGTTTGACGATACGATACATGGACGATATTGGGGTTCATTCATGGTGATAAGTTACGATTCAATGATTTAAAATCGATATAGTAACTATATAGCAAATAAATGTAATGTGTGTGAAAGGTGTCGCAGTTTTTTAAAGGGAAAAAGTATTATGGATATGAATCAATAAACGCAGTGATTCTCTAGCAAATACATGGACATTGTATTTCTACACATTATGGACAAACCCGCACCGTGACATGAACACACAGATTACACACATTTATCGATAGACCAATAGTAGCTATGTGGAATGGAAAGGTAATTAGACACCTCTTTAAACCTTTTCTTATTAAAATTGCTAAATACAAGGCACAGTTTCTTAGTTTTTATACAATCGATTATTTGCATCGCAAAACGATTCGATACCGATTAGTTGCATTGTATAACAACGATACAAAGCCAAACGATAGGATATTTTGCTGTTTGCATATCGATATAGTAGATCGTTGCAAATTAAAATGGATTTTTCGATGCCGTTACTATACCGTTACACCCATAGTAAACACCAGACACAAACCAAACGTTCTCTGACACTTTCAGTCAAGATCTCACAACCTCTGTCGTGGGCAAAATACGCAGTTGCTTTTAATTTTACTACTGTTCCTGTCCAACTTTTAATCAATAATAAAGCCCAACCGAACAAATATATCAAGTTTGTCTAATGCATCAGTCATTATTGGGCAAATGTTTATACTTTAAAAAAAAAAGGTCAAAACAACGGCAATTGGGGAGTCTCTGGAATCGGGATCGGACCCAAAAACTATATAATACACTATAGTTTTAACGAATTTAACGAATACATAAGAACTTAAATGTATACTTTTGTTGCTTGCTGAGTTAAAAACTAACCACGGAAACAGAAACATCGACTTTGGTTTTCAAAACTTTAGAGCTACATAAACCTAACCTCCTAACAGACACAATACGTTAATATTTTTTCGGTTAAAATGTTTTTCTTTTTTTTCCTTCATTGTGTGACAAATGTCCCCTTATGTTTAACTCAATAGCTTCAACATTGGGGCACATGTACATTTATACCAAGGTAGTGTAGCAGTGTTGTGCGTGCGTGTGTGTGTGTGCGCGTGCGTGCGTGCGTGTCTCTCTCTCACCTGTGGCGTTGAGCAGGTCCAGCAGGAAGGACCTCTTGTCGCTCTCCTCCACCCACACCACCTTCTGGGTGATGTTCTCAGAGGTGGAGCCCACCCGGCCCACCGCCAGGAAGATGTACTCCTCCAGGAAGTCACGAGCCAGGACCTGAAGCAACACCAAAGACGTTTAAATCGCTTTGGATTAAAAGCGTCTGCTAAATGCCTAAACTATAAACTGTAAAGTTGTGGTTCCTCGTAGAGAGCAGTGTTATGATTTTCACAAAAGTGCATTTATCTCCTAATTTAACTTTTAAATCACGTTCATGTTTAAAACGCGGCCTTCTCTACCGTTACAAAAGCACTGATGCCTGCGATTGTTATTTTTGAGCGGTGGTCACACCGTCTCCATAGCGTGGCCGTGTGTGTATCCGTGTATGTGGGTCCGTATGTAGCCTAAGTACCCCTGGTGACCAGAGAGGTGCTGTTGAGTCTAGTCTGCCCTGAGCATCAACTGCTGGCCTGAGTGACATGGATGGATGGATGCCCCCCCCCCCCCCCCCCCCACATTATATATATATATATATATATATATTTTTTATATTTTTTATTATAATTATTATTATTATTATATATTATATATTTGTTTTGCTGTTGTGCAGCCTCCACGACCACCGCTCAGTTCACACGGGTGTGATTTTTTCTGTTGTGAGTGAAAGAAAATACCATAGCGAAATAATTCTAGACGTACTCGGATTACATTTACCCTAGAGGTCCAAAACAAGGTAAAATTGCGGGTTTCCATGGCAACCGCCGGATTAAATCTTGAATAATCTTGGGCACCCGATGTGTTAATATATAATAGGGCATCCTGGTTGAAGCGACTAGAGGGCGACATTGTACACAAACCCTACAAATGGCCTCCTAAGTGGGCGCCGGCTCTGACAGCAAATCTCGTGAACGTCCTTTTTATTGGTGCTAGATCCCGCGAGAGTTTGTTGCTGGGACAGAGAAAGGGCAATGATAAAGTTGATCTTCTCCTTATGGGGCTGTTAAGTATGACATCATTTTGTAGGCAGAGGAGAATTTCTGCCCCCAGTTTCCGTGAATCTTTTTACTATTTTTACTATTTACACATTTTTCTTCTCTTTGTTGTTGAAAGGAAAGTGTTAGAATTATACTTTAGTCGTTATTTTTGAGCGGTGGTCACAACGCTCCTATACGTGGCCGTGTGTGTGGGTATGTCTTTGTGTCTGTCTGTAGCCTGTCAGTACCTTTTTTGACCACACATGTTAAGGGAGGGGCGCTGTTGTTCAGGCCAGACCAGACACACACACACACACACACACACACACACACACACACACACACACACACACACACACACACACACACACACACACACACACACACACACACACACACAGGGGGGAAGGGGGGGGGGGGGGGGGACCACCGCTCAGTTCACACGGGTGTGATTTTATTTAGTCGTTTTTTTAAATAGCGAGGGACAGAAAATGCTCTGGGGGCAGATTCTCCTCTGCCTACAACATTATGTCACAGCTTAAAAGCCTTATTTGTGTCGCTGAAAAAGCCATTTTAGTAGAATAATGGTTCAGAAGTTGTGTTCACGTTCACTCTCCCTTTGGAAATGAATAGACTCTAACCTGCTTACTGTCTCCTAAAAAGGTGTCCAGCTGATTTAGTCGACTTATAATTAACTTTGGCGGGCCTTGATGGTGTCGTAATGCCCGATTTTACGCTTGGGCCCAACAGTTCGGGCGCACCTGAATCTCTTTGGGGAAGGTGGCGCTGAACATCATGGTCTGTCGGATGCCTTTGGGCGGCATGGTGTCCTGTTCCACGATGCGTCTGATCTGAGGTTCGAATCCCATGTCCAACATGCGGTCTGCCTCGTCCAGGACCAGGTAGCTATGGAGTGACAGAGAGAGAGAGAGGCAATAACTTGTTAACTTAAGCCATTTAGACCGGGTACGAATTATTGCATATTATTATTTTATGCTTTAACTATTGAAAAATAGCAGATTTACAAGCTCACAGCGAGCTTGTAGATTTTTTTTTTTTTTTAAACCTGTTTGTGAGCTTGTAGATCGGCTATTTTTGGCAAAGACATTTGATGGAGTGAAAAAATGACTGTATCAAGTACGTAAAGTATATTAAAAGTACCTTTTACCAATTTTAGAGGGTTTAAAAGGTATCGGATATGCATATGTTTTTTATCACAATATACGATAATATCACTTATCGTCCCATCCCTAGTCCAGTCCTGTTCTAAAAGAGTCCGGGTCTTACTTGCAGCAGTCCAGTCCTGTTCTAAAAGAGTCCAGGTCTTACTTGCAGCAGTCCAGTCCTGTTCTAAAAGCAGGGTTCCCACACATTTTTACTTTACTTTTCCAAAACTTTTCCAGAATATTTAACCCAATTTCCAGGACTATTTAACAATAATTCAACTCAATAACGAGTCGCTTACTCCCCGAAATAATCATATTTGAACTGGGGACCCTGGGACCCTGACGAGCACTAAGAGTTGAGAAGTTTTGTATAACACGGTTCTAAAATAGCCGATCTACATGCTCACAACGCTTCGCAAAGGCAACACAATTTCTGCCTCTAATATTTGACAATTTAGCCAATGTTTAATTTGTCATTTCAGAGGTATTAACAAAATCAATAACCAAAGACAATGCATAGCTATTTTTTCCAGGACCTTCCAGGACCCTTGATCAATTCCAAAACTTTTCCCGTACTGGAAAAAAATATTTGTCTAATTTCAAAATATTTCCAGGAATTTCATGACCGTGGGTTGCCCTGTAAAAGAGTCCGGGTCTTACCTGCAGTAGTCCAGTCCTATCTTCCCTCTCTCCATCATGTCCACCAGCCTCCCAGGCGTTGCGACCAGCAGGTGGCAGCCTCGCTCCAGGTCTCTGATCTGCTGTCCGATGTCTGCTCCTCCATACACCACGCAGGGACGCACCTTGGAGCGGTACGAGAACTGCACACGCACGTGCACACGCACACACACACACACACACACAGGTTTGTGGTTATGGATTAGACCAGGGGTGGGCAATTATTTGTTCCAAGGGGCCAAATGAGAAATTGAAAATATTGTGGAAGGCCGGGCCAAAAGGCTGAACTCAATTCTGCATAATATTAATTGTATTTCTATATAAAAAGCAGTAAATAGCATTATTTTGACAAGCTGGTATGAGTATACGTATGTTATGATTAGGCAATGAAAAGGCAAGGTTGCCTTACAAAACTTTCATTTATTCAATCAAAGTTTTCAAAAGAAGGTTAGGCCTAAACAAAATGTGCATTGATCATTTTCTGTCACATTGACCCCAAAACCAAACGCATTTTTTGTTTCATATACTGTTGAGTGTTGAAACAACAAAGGAAAATTTTGAATAAGCATTTTATTTTCGAATGAACCTTCAAAGTAACCTGTCAGGGGCCGGTCAGCGTCATCCAAAGGGCCACATGTGGCCCCCGGGCCGCATTATGACCAGCAGTAGTTCACCCCCAAAATGTTTTTTTTTTCTTTTTTTTTTTCTATTGATTACTCACACCATGGATTATATTTTTTTGTATTTGTCGCATTCCTAAGACAAAAATGTGATTATAGTAAATCTGCCCACAATTGATTCCGGATGGGGACCCAAATGCATTTGGGTTGAGAGCTTGTAGATCGGCTACTTTTTTTAACAAGTCAAAAAGATTGCAGGCAATCCACAGTCCCCCATCGGCAGCTATTGTGACTTTTTAAGTTCACAGTAACCTACTTTTGAAAGAGCATGTTTTTTTTATATAGTTTCGTAAGATAGGCTTCCCTCTAAGTTGCAATGTAAGCATTACACATATCCTGTTCATATGCTAAATTTAACAGTACATGCTTTGATTTGTTTCACTTTGGCAATGTAAACCTATGTTTTTGCATGCCATTAAAGCTCCTTTGAATTGAGATAGAGAGAGAGAGACACCGATGAAGAGAGAGAGAGGGGGGAGGCAGAGTCACGATTATGACATTTTACATGACGATTAATTGTCACTCAAATAATTGCGATTAACGATTTAATTGTGTTTTTGTCGTTGATAATTACATTTCTGTTTGGCTTTTAGGCTTTGAAGTTGCACATGGCAGATATGACACAAACTAAATACACAAAGAAATTACTGACATATTTGACAACTTACTACTTGAAAAATAATGTTTACTTAAATAAACAAGGCGTCGCGATGCGACGCGTTGTGAGCTTATAGATCTGCTATTTCAACTATTTCTGAAAATGTTTGAAAATGTATGAACATGTTTCAACATTGCGATTAGACGATCATGTAATAATTGTGACAGCCCTAACAGAGAGAGACAGAAAGAGAGAGAGAGAGAGAGATGGGGGACAGAGAGAGAAACAGACACAGAGAAAGAGGAAAGCGAGAGATAGAGAGGGGGAGAGAGAGAGGAGACAGACAATAATATTTTGTGGTGATCAGCGGTTTCCCTAATCCACTCTGTCTGGCTGGTCAAGTAGACAACCACACACACACACACACACACATTCCTGTCCTGTGTGTGTGTGTGTGTGTGTGTGTGTGTGTATGTGGCCTTACCTTACTAGCCTCATCATATAGCTCAGTGGTTCTCAACCTTTTCTGGCCGTGACCCCCAAAATAATCATATTTGAACTGGGGACCCCCCACCGTGACGAGCACTTGGAATTGTAGGAGTTGGCATTACATTTAGTTTGACCCCATCTATTCCATTGTGAAAATAGCCGAGCATGTAGATCGGATATTTTCACAATTTCTCCCTAATATTTGACGATTTGACCAATGTTTGACCAGAGGTACTAAAAAGGTATTTAAAGTCCTTAAATTGTCACTTTAGAAATGTGCAGATACCCTCTATACACTTAAACTGTACGTTGGTCTGTTTACTTTTGAGTGAGAAAACAATGTTAACATTTAGCTAAACTTCTGGGGACCCCCCAAAATAATTTGGGGACCCCTCTGGGGGTCCCGACCCACAGGTTGAGAACCACTGATATAGCTAATGTGTTCCCAGTCTAAATGGGTTAAACCCCCTCCTCCCCCTATGAAGAACATTCATGGGGGGCCCGCAGTGAATCCTTGTAACCAGGGCCCAGAATTTGGTGTGACAACCCTGAGTGTGTGTGTGTGTGTGTGTCTGTGTGTCTGTGTGTGTGTGTGTGTGCGTGCGTGCGTGCGTGCGTGCGTGCGTACGCTCTTACCTTCCTAGACTCATCATAGATCTGTAGAGCCAGCTCTCTGGTGGGAGCCAGCACCAAAGAGATGGGGAACTGCTTACGACGGCCGTACTTCCCATTCTCCTGCATGCAAACACAACACAACAGAGGGTTAATGCACAGTTTTGTCACAACGCACGCATGCGCACACACACACACACACACACACACACACAGGACGAAAGTATGGCTTGAATGATGAATCGTGCGTAAAGTAGGGATGGGACGATAATCGTTATCGTTTATCGTGGTAATCGTATCGTGGAGATTTAAGTTTATCGTGAAATCATCCTCCGCCATGCACTGGGATCATTTCACCTTTTATTTGCTGAGCTGCATATCCGGTACCATTTAAACCCTCTATGATTGGTAAAACAGACCTGGAAATTACATCCTTGATACAGTCTTTTTTCCCTCTCTACCAAATCTCTTTGCCAAAGAATTGCCGATCTGATATTTTTCGCAATAATCGTGACATGAAATGTCACGAAAGTTGCACTGAATTTGCAGCTCAACAAAAGCGAATTAAGGGAAATTTGAACATAAATGTAAGTCTCAAATCCACACACACAGCCTACCTGTCCAGAGGCCTTGGCTGCGGCCAGCGCCTCTCCCGGCCCGTCTGCGTAGATCTGACTGAGGATGGGCAGCAGGAAGGCTGCCGTCTTACCGGATCCTGGTGGATAGGAGCAGAGCACTCAGTGTTAACAACCAGGGTCTGCAACAGGCCTTATAGCAGCACACAGCACTGCTACTCATGTCAACCATACACACAAATTCAAGCATTTAGAATAGTCCCCACTCCTTGAGGCGTTTTGTGTCACTGTATATACAGTACAGTATGTGTATATATGTGCACACTGCACATACGTGAAATTCGTCCTCTGCATTAACTCCTACTTTAACCCAGGGGTCTTTGACGTTTTCAGGCCAAAGACCCCTTAGTTGAGATGAAGCAGGGACCCCCACAACCTGTTCATAGATTCCATATCGTTTCATTGTTTGACAGCACAATCATCAGTGTATTTTGGATTCATGTCAATTTGTGTTTTCAGATATTTAACCACTTGAACTGTCAATACATAATAAACTTGACGTTTCACTCTGTAATTAGTCTGCTCTTTTTCCCTTCTACACCAAAGCTCTTTGCCAAAAATAGCCGATCTACAAGCTCACAACGCCCGTTGTGAGCGACAGGAACCATAAAGTATTTATGAAAATGTTTATCAAGGTGAGAAAACCAAGGGGCGCCCGCTGGCCTGGTGGTAAAGGCGTATACCACATACTAGGCTATGATGCCTGCTGGCGTCGCCGGTTCGATTCCCGATCCGGACGACCTTTGCCTCATGTCATTCCCCATCTCTCTCCCCATTTACTGTCAGCCTACTTTCCTATCAAATAAAGGCATAAAAAGCCCAAAAACAAATCTTAAAAAAAAAAAAAAAAGGTAAGAAAATCAAATGAAAAAGTTCGGGGAAAATGAAAGGAATCCTATGGAGAACAAGTTGCTTCTGGTACCTGAACAGCGCAACTAGCGGCCAATCATAGGAACTTTTAGTTCCGTGTTTGCTTCATTTTAAATCAGGACAACTGGCCCGCTGGTAAAAACAGGTCTCATGTGGCTAAACATTCCATCCTGCCTGACAGGGTGAAAGTGTGTGTCCCGGTGTGTCTGACCTGTCTGTGCACAGGCCATGAGGTCTCTCTTGGACTTGATGATAGGAATGGCGTGTTTCTGGACCGGGGTGGGTCTGGTGTAGCGGCTCAGGCCGATGTTGCCCATGACGATGTCCCCCATGTTTATGTCCTGGAACTACACATCACAAACACCACACGTTATATACAAGACCTTCTTCTTTTTTATTTCTGTCCAGGCTAAAGCAATGGCATAGCGCCAAGCCACGTAGGGGTGGGAACATTTTAGGTAATTGATTTAATAAAATATATTATGCATTTTAATATAACAATCGGAAATAAAAAGATCTAAAAGCTCACAACGCGTCATATTGTGCATGTTTTGTGTTCTTGTCAATGGCCTATTTTTGTATGACACCGTTGTATGACAATGTTTAAAAGTGATTAATCAGATGAATACATTTGGTCAATTATATCAACTAGACCTCTCCACACGCATGGATTAGAGACATACGTACTACATCTACATTTTATGCCTGTCCCAGACTAAGGATTTGTATAGTCAAATCTTATTGGCCAAATATTCCCTATAGTCGACTGACAGTCCACTATAGGCAACTGCAAGGGGAAACAAGCGTGTAGGGCTGTCACGATTATGACATTTTACATGACGATTAATTATCACTCAAATAATTGTGATTAACGATTTAATAGTGTTTTTGTCGTTGACAATTACATTTCTGTTTGGCTTTTAGGCTTTGAAGTTGCACATGGCAGATATGACACATAACCTAAATACACAAATAAATTACTGACATATTTGACAACTTTATACTTAAAAAAGGACATTGTTAGTGGAAATAGCCGATCTACAAGCTCACAAAGCGTCGCGATGCGACGCGTTGTGAGCTTGTAGATCTGCTATTTCCACTATGTTTTAATTAAAAAAAATATATGAACATGTTTCAACATGGAAACGATTATGAAGATTATGAAAAATAATTATGTCAAATAATCGCGATTATGTCAAATAATCGTGATTAGACAATTATGTAATAATTGTGACAGCCCTACATGCATGTTTTGAGATTGACAGTGGAATGACTCTGATTGCATAAGCTTAGTGTCTGATTTAACTCATTCAGAGCCCCAGACATTAACGGATTATAATGTCCAAAGTGCCTCCTTCAGGTCCCATTCACTTGCGTTGTCTTATTTTGAAGGCCAGAAGTCCACCACGCAATCACTTCCGGTCTGACGTCATCGGATTGTGCGCCGGAACCGATCCGTGGAGTTGTGTAATGGCCGACCGGAGCTTTTATCATTGTGTAACATAAGCGAGCATCTGCCTCCATCCTAGCTTCTAAAGTGTAGTTTTGAGATAATGGACATTAAAGATGAGATCCCCCGTCCACCTCAATGTTATGGATGGGACTATTTTGTGCTCGTGGAGCCGTGATGATGCGAAATCAGCGACGGATTTCGTCTCCGGACCGCCGGCGATTCTTCTCGGTAATGTACTCGCCGTTACAGTAATCTATTACTTTTCCCGAGATATCCCGTGAATGGCACTACAGATACTCGAGTACATTTCGCGAGACATCTCGTGAATGGCACTAGATGAGTTAACATACTTGCTTGGTTTCTCCCACTAAGACTCCCTGGACTATCCACTATTGGACTAATGGTGGTCAGGCCTAGAGCATTTCACACAGAGTGAATAGGTAGGGAACTTACACTGTCAATGTGTGGCGGGCAGTTCTGTCCTGTGGCTTCAACCGGAATGTCATCGTATTTCTCAAAGTTTATCCCAGTGTTGCTAGCAGAGAATAACTCACTGTGGGGGTGAGAGAGAGAGAGAAAGACAGAAGATTAATCTACTTATTACACGGCTTGGTTGAATGCTTGATTCTGATTGGTCAATCACTTTGCCGTGTGTTATAATAACAGACCGCTGTCTAATCAAAGCCTCGGAGCACCTGGCTCAAATCAATCTGTCTAATAAACTAATAAACATAGCCAGGCTTACTCATCTGCGAAGAGAAAAGCCATGTTCCTTCCTTTGTGCATTTGAAATCCTTTGACTTCCAAGCATAAGACACACATAAGACTCACTGTTCGAGGCGTTCGTTGGGTGGTGTTTGTTTGGACCAGTCGTCGTCATCTCGGGACTCCTCCACCCAGCGGCTGTTTCCTCCTCCTCCACCACCACCTCCTCCACCTCCTCCTCCTCCTCCTCCTCCTCCTCCTCCTCCACCCCCACTGTTGGTGCTGAAGGCCCCGCGTGGCTCGTACCTGCAACACAAAAACACTACACTGAATGGATGCACCCACACACACCCATAGCATAATGGTTCTCACACTTGTTCATGCCAAGTACCCCCAAATTGATATGCATTTGGCCGTGGACCCCTAGCCTAGTTCCAGACCCTGAATCGCTAGCCACACCCCTTTAAATTTTTTGTTTTGACGATTCAGGTATAGCATCGCTCTCATAAGAAGAGGCCTGCCTCGGTTGAAAATCCGATCGGCGAATCAGCGTCGTGAATCAGCGTCTTGTGATCAGCGTGGGTGGGGGTTTCCCAGAACTCATGTGTGTTTCCAAGTACACCAGCACCGCCGCCGTACCGTACCGCGCATCGCGTCGCGATAAAATGCGGTAAATTGCGATCCTATCGATCTCGCTATGAAACACCAGTAGCAGGCATGTTATGTTGTGTTTGATTACTAGTTCGTAGTGCTCCTATTCTGACTGTTTCTTTGGTTAGCAAGTAGCACTAGCAAGCAACAGGCTAGCCACTAGCCAGCCACACTGAACCAATCGCTGAAGACTGCCTTTTTTTTGGCAACGCCCATCCCTGCAATCGCCTTCGGTGGAAGTGAGTTCAGACTGAATAATTGAGTGAAACTAAATGTCAATTCAGGCTGAGTGTCAGGCTACGTGGACCCCCCCCTCCCCATCTGAAAATGTTTTGCGTTTTTTTGGGTCCCCCCAAAATCATTTGGACACCCCCTCTGGGGTTCTCAAACACACAATCGGAGAACCACTGCTGTATCATCTTTCTATACACAGCAATGATCGAATACACCATTAGCAACTTTTTTTTAAGCTAAGCTCCTTGCTTGTTGAGCTGCATAGATATACACACCCACAGTTGGCCATAATTGCTATCCCTTGGAAAATAAATAATCCGTTACATTGGACAGTATGGGTGATAACAAATTGTCGAACTGTCACCATGAGGGAGCTCATTACGGAAGAAACTTGATCCAGCTTTCTCCGCAGACTTTGGGGAAGAAATTGCATCAAACCCAAGCAGTCGGCGAGGCCCTCGAAGGAGGCAATGATGAATGCTTGGTTTGATTGTCTCCATTTATGGTCAAATGACCATACACAGGCAACAATGGCAGGATTCATCTCTTTTGGTACGGGGTCTTTGCTTTCCTTTTCATTGCCTCATTTATTTAGGCTACATTTTATTAGAAGCTCCAATGGCGTCCTCTTTCTCACCGACCTCATTTGCCTGGCGCTTCCACTTGGGTAATTTTTATGCTTTGTTACGCAAATCAAAATGAAATCTAAATCTAAATCTACCTTCTAAATCAGTAGTTCTTAAACTGTTTTTGTGCCAAGGAGCCCTAAAATGGTATGTATTTGGCTGAGTGCAAAAGGGAGGATGAATCAAAGGGACAGAGAAGAAATAAACTCGGCACAAAAAGAAAGGAAACTTGACTTCGGTCCATTATATCTCCCATTTAATGATACCAAATTGTATTGTGTTTTATATCATTTTTATCGTTGATTTGTCACCTTTACAACGAGGTACAGTTTGTAAGCATCACTGGGCAGCACCGACCAAAGATGTGCCAACATTTGGTCCTTTATATCTCCCTTTGATTATGCCAAAAGTTATTGTGTTTGATATCATTGTTATCGTTGATTTGTCACCTTTCGTTCGTGGCATTCGTGGAATGAGCAACACACCAAATGTGTGGATAGCGCCCCTCCAAGAATTTTCAAAATGGCCTGGCAGGCCTGCAATAGTCCTTTTGGTGTTCACCTTTGTTGCTTGGTGCATTGAATGCTTGCACTCTCTCACAGTAATAAGGAAAAGAAAAGAACAACACGTATTGGCCATTTTTACACTTTGTTAATGTTAAGCTCAGTGTCAGGGAAGCCCCAAAAGAGAGTAAATGCCAGCAGAACAGAACATTTCGGTCGGCACTACCCACACGTTTGGCTGTGTAGCTCATGCCTTGAATGCCCGATGCTTACAAGCTGTATCTCGTTGTAAAGGTGACGAATCAACAATAAGAATGATATAAAACACAATACAAATTGGTATTATTAACTCATTGCATGCCAGGCCCGATAGTCCCGAGATTATTTCAATGTCTTTCCCTGCCAGGCCCGATAGTCCCGAGAATTTCCGCCATTTTGAAAAGAAAAAAAAAAACTTTTTCAAAAAAAAATTTTTTTCAAATTTTTTTTCTGACCCCAAAAAATGTAGTAGGCATGATAGAAATCGCGAAATTGCATGTTTAACCCCCATAGCAACCCCATCTATCAAACATGGCAGCCATCTTTGTTTACATTTTAGGAAAACATAATGGCTTCTATCTCATGAATGCCTGAACGGATTTCCATTCGGATTTTTTTGTTTGAAAGCTGTGAGCAATGTGAACACACGTGGTGCATTATCTAGGCATGGGTGTGCATGATCCGTGCACTATGAATTACATGGAAGTCTATGGAGACCAGAGGCACCGTAGAGTACGAAGGTATGTTAAAATGGCGGGGAATGTGTTAAAGGGGAGATATAATTATGGACCGAAGTCGAGAGACTTTCTTTTTGTGCCGAGTTTATGTCAAGAAACCATCAATTCCACTTATAGCCAGTCTGTGTCGCTGTGTGTGTGTGTGTGTGTGTGTGTGTGTGTGTGTGTGTGTGTGTGTGTGTGTGTGTGTGTGTGTGTGTGAGATCTCCTCACCTCCCTCTGTTGGCGTTGCCCCTGTCGGTGAAGAAAGCCGACTTGCCTCGGTTGTTGCCAAAGCTACTGTAAGCGTCCTTGGCAGTGTTCCAGCCTCCTGCCTCTGTAGTGGGACAGCACACGGCGGATCACAGGTTCACAACAAACACTACATCAGGGATGTCCCAGGTTGGCTTTTTTTGCCAATTAGTTTTGGTGAAAAAAGCCTGCATATATTAATGTGACAACATCACAAATCTCCTGTCGTGGAATTAACATATTATGCCCCACTGGGATGTATTCATAAATGCAATAAGGCTTAAAAACGTAAACATTCTCTGTGCAAACTAGCTGTTACTACTAAATACAAATTTACTTTGGACTTTTAAATTGCTAGTATTAGATAATTCATCCTTTTGAAAGTCACTATGCCATTTATTTTTTATTGAAGATGACTTTATTAATACTGATACTTTTACATAAAGACTTGACGATGGTGATGGTGACTTGACGATCATGTCAAATAATATATGTTTTAAGTCACATTGTACATAATGTGCACTCACCTTTATTCTCGTAGACGCCAAAGCCCATGGGTTGCATGGGGTTGATGGGGTTGTAGACCCCGCCCCGGTTGCCTCGGTAGCCCCCGCCTCCTCCCGGGACGCCCCGCCCCCTCTCCATGCGGGGGGGCCCGCGGTTGAACGTGTTCCCGCCGTTCATGCGGTTGTCGTGGAAGCCGTTGACAAAGTTGTTGCGCGCGCTGTCCCAGCCGCCCACCGCGACTGCAGAGAGGAAGACCCGCGGGTTAAAGCAAAACGAAGCCTCACAAAACGTAGTTAGGCCAAGTCCTAAATGTGTGATTTGTGAAACCAAACAAACACATCTACATCCCCCGAAAATAGTTCTTCTATGGAATTCAAACGACTGATTGAATCCACGAGGAATGAGCTTTTCTTCGCTGGTTTTACTGTTTATCTCCCGTAATGCCATGCAAAAGTAGTCTCTGCATCAGAATCTGGTTTAGCGTTATACTTAAAAAGGTACAATAAAATAACAGAAACATTATTGTTTTTGGGAGGTTTTGAGGGCAAGCTGCACAGCATGATTACAATCATCGTCAATTATTATCTATGTATCATCATCTCAAGTAATTACGATGTCCCATGTAATATCAGTGTGCATAGCATCTTGCAACCTTATTGCATTATGTTGCTTTCCTTTTGCTGTATGCATCTGATAATTACCTGCCCTCCCCGACGGGAGCACTCAACTCTCAATCTTTTTTTTTTTTTTTGGAGAGGCAATTTGTATCTGCCAGTAATGTCCTCAGTCTGACGAGATGCTGATGTTGTCCGTGTGTGTGTGTGTGTGTGTGTGTGTGTGTGTGTGTGTGTGTGTGTGTGTGTGTGTGTTTTGTTTTGTACTATTACTATTTTCAGTTGCTGCTAATGGGCTGACCTCAAGGCAGATGGCTTAATAATAAATAAATCAACTTACAGGTGGACCCAGGAGCAATGGCGTAGCCACCCGGTCTGCCGGTGGAAAATACATTTCCTGCTGAGAGAAAGAGAAGGGTTTTCACTTATTTGACCGTTCGGATCTTCATGTCCGGTGGCAGTCTGTCTCGCTGGCCATCAATCAGTTGCCCCTTGCATCGGGCAGGGAGAGGTTAATAGCAATCCACAGAACTCACAGAACTCAGAACTAACAATGCATGTTAGAAAACACGTTCCTATCCTAAAAATTATTATGGTGTGCAAGTCATTATAGCTGAGAATTATCAAAGCGTTTCAAAAGAATTGAGGAAAATCACTCGCCACGTGTCGCCACGTGACACAATAGCTGCGTTCATATGGACACCTTTCTTCCAATCGGATTAAAATAAACCAGATGAAAGTTTTGGATCAAGTGTTTACATGTGTTGAGATCAATCCAATCTGGTGTCGTCTGATCGGGTTGTGAAAAGGTGTAGACCAACCCCTCTGCACCCGATTAGAATTTAAATCAGGTTGGGTTTGATCGGGTTTATTTAGGTGTATACATGGAGAATTTTAACCAGGTTTATTGTCTCCACCAGCCGAAGGCTTGGGGGAGAGTATGTTTTCGCCCCTGTCCGTCCGTCCGTCCGTCCGTCCGTCCGTCCGTCCGTCCGTCCGTGCGTGCATGCGTCCGTGTGTCCTCCAGTTTGTTACCAGCTAATCTCCGGCGCCGTTGGCCCGGTCGCTGCCAAAATTAGCACACACACACTCCCTGAACGCCACCAGGAGGCCAATTTGTTCAAAACTACCTTTTGGCCAGTACTCCTACAGATTTTGTCCAAAAATCACACAAATCGGTAGATAGTTCTCTACAGTCATGTGATCGACATGGATCTGTCTGATTGTCCATATTCCATCCTGATTGGCTGAGATTGGCTTTCAAAGTTTGTAAGATTGGTCAGTTTTGAACAAAATGCCTCAAATCACAAACACAGCGTGCAATTTTTGTGAAATTGTGCACGCACATTCTCACTAGGCCGAGGAAGAATTGCCACTTCTAACTTTTCAAATCAGCCTCATGGTGGCGCTATAACAGGCCGCCTGGCCTTGTGGAGACCTGTGCTCGGAAGAGCACTGCTTCTAGTTTATATCTTGTATTAACCCAATTAAAAGTGTCCATGTAAACGCAGCTATTGTGAGCTTAATAGACCGGCTATTTCTGCCATGCAGTGAAGTATCAAATATGGCTTGACTGCTCAACAACACGTTAGAGGGGTTGTTCTGCACATGCATGCAAGCATGAAGCTCTCAAGCAGATCGTCAGGCCTTTACGGTACGGTCACATGTGCACGAATGAAAATATCTGCATCCCGTTCCCTTCCGTTCTGTGACAGGGGAAAGGGGTGGCGCTTCTGGTGGTGAAGCGAATTTGCATCACGTGCCTCTGTTGGCATGGGGTTCAACTTTGTTGGACTTCCGACACGAAACGTTCACATTCGGCACGCGTTGAACGCTCCCCTTCATTCGCATATGTGTGACCGTTCCTTTATCCTAGTGGGCCTGTGTGAGCGAGTCGACTGGAGCGACACGTCTCATCGCGTCTCTGGACTGTACTAACTAGCCCATGTTCACATCTGTCTTCTGTCACAGACAAGCACTTCTGCAGATGCAGCTTGACCCTAAAGCCTAATTTATGCCATGTAGAACGACGCTTCGCCGCTTCGCCTAAAACAACGGCTCTTGTCGTGTCTCTTAGCCCCGGCGACGCGGTCCTTCTGCGTGGCATAAACTAGGCTTTACTCACCATTCTTGGAGACATCGTTGTTCCGTAAGTGTGGAGGAATGTATCGCCCTGGAGAGACACGGAGAGAGGGTGTCTAGGACCGGCACATACGCCAAAGCATTCTCACTCCCAGGTCCTCACATTCTCTGACATGTGGTCAGGGTTATCTTTCAGGGCCGAAGTGGACGCCGTGGGCAGCCTTTGGCTTACCATGTCGACTAGGACAGATCGTAAACCGACTCCAGCTAGTCGGGGATCCACTTGCCCAAAAGCTCAAGGAATAAGGTTGAACCTGTGATGTTCTGCCGCACTTTTGGTCATTAAGGTCCACAGAATAAGAGGCCTGCTCATCGCGAAAAAAAGTTATGGCCATTTGTATATTCACTGTCCCATTGAATCCACTACACAGGAAAATAAATACATATAAAAAAAAGAAGAAATCTGCTTTAAGTAGCATGTGAGGGGTCAAACTGGAGGGTTTTCATGATTCTGAATCCATTGCAAGCATTTGTTTTGCACAAAAAACATTCCTTGGGCTAGAAAACGAACCAACAAAAGTGTGAAAAGTGATGACTCATCACTGTGATGACTGTGAAAAATGCTTGCAATGGATTCAGAATCATGAAAACCCTCCAGTTTGACCCCTCACATGCTACTTAAAGCAGATTTTTTCTTTTTTATAATATATTTCCTTTCCTGTGTAGTGGATTCAATGGGACAGTGAATATACAAATGGCCATAACTTTTTTTCGCGATGTTTCCGGCAGAGCAGGCCTCTCATTCTGTGGACCTTAATGACCAAACTAATAGATAAAACAGAAATAAAAAGTGCGGCAGAAAATCACAGGTCCTCTCCCATTTTTAGGGACTGGATCCCCGGCTAAGCCCTCAGTATGCTCAACATGGTTGCGATGGTGGTGACTCAATGCGAACCGAGTCAGCTGAAGTGGACATCACAATGCTTGACCGCATTTATCACGCTGGTCACTCAAATCTAACTCTCACAGCATTAAGAGTTAGATTTATTTTTTTACGGCGGCAACACCGCCCTGTTCTCAATCTTTCCATCATCAATCAGTCGCATGACTCGGATTACCCTGAACGTTGCAAAGTGACGCTAAAGGGGGCACCCGGCGCGTTGCCCCGGTAAAGGGGGCACCCGGTGCGTTGACCCAGTGACGCCAAGGGGGTCCCGAACTCCTGACCAGGCGTCCGCACATGATGAATTGGGAGTGAAAATGTGTTGGAATATGCAAGTACTATCCACAGCACTCGCAGCGCTGTTCATCTGAACCGCCACAGCTGGTTTCAGACCTTTGAGCCCGAGTTATACTTGGTTGTGCGCACTGCGCGGGTCTCGTGCACTGAAAATAGACGATCAGGATCTGCTATTTATTTGCGGACAGTGTCACTTGTGCGCAACCAGGTATAAATCAGGCTTTGGTAATGTTATCATCACTCACAACCAACAGCATTATGTGCTTGTATGACTGCTATTCACAATGTTTAATTGCTATGTCAGATCACACTGGTAAATCACTAACAGCCAGCCTACCAAAGACGGCTCGAGACCAGACTAAGACTTGTGCCTGCAATGTACAATAAGTACATCTGTGTGTGTGTGAGACGGGGAAAGGGCTTGATCTTAAAGACCAGCGTTTGTGTTTTATAGCTGAAATAGCTACATTTGACAATGATTATGAACCAGAATGCCCCCTTAGCACCGGAAACCCCATCATATACAGTGAGTAGGTGATACGTATCTGCTTTCCAAAGCAGAGGCTACGCTGTTTTTCCTATGTTTTCGGGGGGGAATTGCTTCCCGCGCCGCTGACAGCGCCGCTCCAACATGGAACATGTCGATTAGAGATGTATCGATACATTCGTCGTTTCCTTCCCAATACCAATTCCCATAACTTGTGTATCTGGTTGATACAGAGTACCGGAAGCGATAATAGTGTGAAATTAAAAAGACATCTTAGGACAGTGGTTCTCAAAGTGGTGTCCAGGGACTCTCAGGGTGCCAAATGGACCCTTAACCCATTCAGGCCAGGAACACATTTTAGTGTATGGGAGGGGCTTACAGTACATGTACAGTATGTAGCAACATATTTGATTTTGTAGACTAATTTCTGATTTAGGCCTAACTATAGGTTAGGCCTAAATGGGGTAAAGGTCTGTAACTCTGAGTGTACAGTAACAGATATAACCAAATGGACCCTTACCAGGTCTGTAAATCTGAGCGTGTACAGATGGAACCAAATGGACCCAGTATGGGGGGGTCCTTATATATATTTCTTTTTTCTTCTTCTTTTTTTTTTCTTTTTTTTTGAGAACCACTGGTCTAGGAATAGAAACATCCCATTAATAATTGCTAAAGCTACAGGTTAGTTTAAAATCATAATGTAAATGGTAGAGGGTATATGGGTATAAAACATGTCGTGCAGCATCAACTGAAGCAATGAAAATATCACTGTAAATGATATATCATCATGTGATAAATTGCAAGGTATAATGGGACCGGCATAGACACGGCACACTCGCCGCAGATACCGATAGCAGCGTTTTGGGCAGCGTTTATCGGCAGCTCTTCCCGACACTGGTATCGGTATCGGAGAAGCTCTGATGCCGACGCCTGATGAATGATACTTTGGGAGTACTTACGACCGGTGCCTCCGCCCTGGCCATCCACCGCACTCAAGTCTAGGACAGCCAGCTGCAGAAACCAAAAGAACAAAAACAATGTCATTGAGTTAGAGATGGGACGATATGAACATTTCATGTCACGATGAGAGAGCACCGAACAAAGTGTGACGTCATTTACACATCCTATCGGGGATTGACACGGGGTGGAGCAAAGTCCTCATTAAATATTATTAGCTATTGAGGGTCAATGCTACCTTTTTAAAACTAGCAGCATGCACTCATTTTGTTTATCAAAATCGCCACTCAGCAGTTGAATTTAACATTAATTTGTTCTACGAGAGTAAGGATTTACTTTTTGGGCAAGTGGGCATAACCTTTGGGCAAGCAGAACATGAGGCAAGTGCCTCTGAGACCTTAGTGTCAACCCCTGTATTACCTGGCTGGATGGGTCCCAGCCATTTTTTTTGTTCTAATATTGCGTCATATAACAACGGTTTCCATAGTCTGCATACAGCACAAAGCTGCAAGGAGCATCATAGAAAATGTGAAATCAAGAGCGACTTGTACATTTTTAATGAACTTGTCCATAAAGAATTAGTAGGTGTCCCGGACAACAGGACAAGCCTAATGTCATGCCCACATAATGCTTGAAACTCTTAAACTGACACGCTCAAAGCTCAAGTTGCCAAGCAACAAATTCAGTCCAAGCCGGTGAGCAGGTTTTTCTTTACATATTGTCTTGAATATTACTCTATTTGATGTAGGCCACACAGCATCAGTTTATGTTAATATCATTCATCCCTAACAAAAGGACTACACTATATTCACCCTCATCACTAACTCAGTACACGTCGGTGTAGACATTCTGCCAAACTTCTCGGGAGTGCGTGTGTGACTTTTTGGGAGTGTATATATGTGTGTTGTGTGTGTGTTGTGTGGGCGCGGGCAGCATCGCGTTGCTGAGGAACCACTAGGGTTTCCTGTCAGCTGCCGATAGGACCTCAGGAAACCCATTTACAAATGTCACAATGTGAAAAGGTCCATTACCTGTAACTAACAACATGTGATGTGTAACGGAGGTGAATCGGACCTCCCCACCCGGGCTTCGAACCCGGGCCTCCCACACGAAAGTCCAATCGCTCCAAAGGGATATCCCCATGGGACGAGGGAGATACTAGACTTTTTGAGGCTTCAAGGCTAGGGCTGCGACTCTCTCCGTCACAGATGCATATTAGATATGAGTGTATATATCTCTCTCACACACACAAGTAAGTTACATGGAAACACATCAGTTAAGATTCAACAAGACAAGCTGCATGCAGTGTTGCCATGTCTGCTTCTTATAAGCGACTTTGGGCCTGTTTTTTTTCTGCAACAATGCTTGTAAAAATAGCTGGTTGTGGTTTTGTGGGCTTGTTTCTTAAGTGCAGTCAGGGCTTGACATTGACTTTTTGAGTACATTTCCCATTCACTTGTCCGGGCACAAAAGTCACTTGTCCGGATAAAAATGAGACATTTCACAGTAATGTCTTTCTTAAAGCAGAAATAAGCAGTTTTCTGCTGACATAAGCAGGAATCATGCAATTGCTTATTTTAAAAATGTATTTTTATTTTATTTTATTCAGGCGGCTAACAATGCTTCCTAAAGAAATGTTGTCTGTGTGACACTTCCTGGGGCCACAATCTGCCTCCAAAACTAGTATTTTTATCTGTGAGAAGTTCTGTCATTGGTCGATTAAACTGGGTGCCCATCCAAAATAACAGACCAATCAGGACCGCCTCTTGTTCTTGTTCAGATTGGTTTACCTGTCTTGTCAATCCTTTTAGCCCCCATCGGCTGGTTCAAGGGTTACACCCCGCCATTCCGAAACACCGCTATTCCGAACGTTGACTTCTAACCCTAACCCTACCCCTAACCCTAACCCTTACCCTAACCCTAACCCTAACCCTTACCCTAACCCTAACCCTAACCCTACCCCTAACCCTAACCCTAACCCTAAACCTAACCCTAACACTGCTTCGGAATAGCGGTGTTTCGGAATGGCGGACTGTTGCCGGTTCATGCACCAATGAGCTGCTAATGACAGAGCTTCTTACAGATAAAATAATAGTTTTGGAGGTAGACTGCAGCTACTAGAAGCGCCACAGAGACTAGATTGTTATAGGGAGCATTGTTAGCCGCCTGAATATAATAAAATTAAAATAAATAAAAATAAGCAATTGCATGATTCCTGCTTATGTCAGCAGAAAACTGCTTATTTCTGCTTTAAATGCATGCATAGGAGTGAGACATTTAAATAGAATAAACTAGTCCTGTGCCCGGGGGGTGTGCAGAGTATCTAAGGGATTGAATGTAGGAGTCTCAGAAGTAATGTTTGAGTGCCGTTGGGCAGATCTTTATGCCCATATATGGTGTCCCATGTCTGAGTGCCCTTTCTGGCAGATCTTTATGCCCATACATGGCGTTCCGTGTCCATGTCAGAGTAGCATGCAGACAGACGGTTACCATGGGGGCGAAACAGTAGTATCAGTGATGTCAGCATGCAGATGGTCAGGGGGACGGACAGACATTCGCTAAAATAATAGTTAGATAACAAAAGGACTGCTTACGACCCCCCTCGCTCCCTCCACTCCATTGTACGGGCAGTCCATAGTCTGACATAAAGCACAAAGCTGCTAGGGGCGTCACAGAAAAAATGTACTCGTCCAACGGACAAGTACATTTTTAATGAACTTGTCCTGAAGGATTTATTACTTGTCCCGGGCAACAGGACAAGCCTTAATGTCAAGCCCTGAGTGCAGTAACATACTTTGGTCTTACTTCCTAAATGTTGTTCAAACCAGTGGTTCTCAAACGTCAAGGACCCCCAAATTTATATTTATGTCCACGGTCACCCGTCTGAAAATATTGTGTGCCTGGGACCACAGTACCAGATTTGTGTTGTTAAAATGTTTGAAAAAAATATTCGACAATCTTTTATCAAAATATATAGGCCCATATACATATATATATTCATAACAGCAGAGCTTGTAGATCGGCTATTTTAAAAACACCCAATGCATGCATACAGTTTAAAGCCGGTGCTCATGTGGCCTATATAGTCTCTTTATTTTGGGCTTGTTTTCATGGACCTCTCGTAACAAAAAAAAAGCTGGCAACACAACTGCATGGCAGCACGTTCTCACTTCATCTTCCCATTCGTGTTGCGTGCACACAGCACACACAGCATAAATATAATAGAGCATTGGGTGCACATACATAACGTCACATCGAGCCACCGCGACACAGCGGTACGGCAGAGCATAGAGGTGCAGCTTTATCGCTCCAGTGTGTCTCTGCAGATGGTCGCCTGACGTTATCAGTGACGCACAACAAAACGACCCTTTTTTTCCAGCCTTCGACCGGTGAACCAGGCTATGTTATTATGATTGCTAATGCTATCCACCAACAAAATGACATTAATATATATCGTACAAGACTGACACCTCTGACAATTAAACAAGAAGCATTTAACGAGGCCAGAGAGAAGAAACGCCGCATTGATGTGTGCGTGTGTGTGTGTGTGTGTGTGCAAGCATCACCTCCATTTTATCACCATCACAACAAACGCAGTCAGCTGTGTGCTCTGCTGCGGGGCGCTGGGTTCGTGGCACAGCGCGGCCCGCCGTCAACAGCACAATAATAACAGTGGTATTCAACCTTTTTCCACACCAAGGTCCATTGTTTATTCGGCATTATTTCAGCCCACGCCACGGACCACCGTTTGATGACATGTATTAGCCTCATGGACCCAAGACCTTCCATGCTGTATTATTGATGTGGTACCACCATAGGAGTAGCCTCGGGAACCCAGGCATTGTCATAGGCAAGACAACATTTGCAGAGGTTTCACCTCGTAAGGGTCCATTTGGTTTCATTTTACACTCAGGAGTTAAAGCAGGGGTCTTCAACAGGGGGTCCGGGACCCCTAGGGGGTCCACAGAGTCACTACAGGGGGTCCACCACACATGTATGTGATAGAACCCCCCCCCCCTTCTTTTTATATACAGTATTAACCACTTGAACCCTAGCGTCCTTATTCTGACAACTTTAGGCAAATATAGCAGATCTAAAAGCTCACAACGGCTATTTTCTAAGTGCAGAGTGAAAGGTTAAGTTTATAATTGACTATTGACAGTTCAAGTGGTTAAATATCTGAAAACACAAATTGACATGAATCCAAAATACTCTGATGATTGTGCTGTCCAACAATGACACTATGGAGTCTTTGAAAAGGTTGTGGGGGTCCCTGCTTCATCTGTCTCTCAACTAAGGGGTCCTTGGCCTGAAAACGTTGAAGACCCCTTATTTATTAAGTAATGCAGATGTTTCACCCCGTAAGGGTCCATTTGGTTACATTTTACTCACTCTCATGAGTGTTTAAAGATCCAACAAGGGTCGATTCGGTTTTACCAACTCCTCATCATCACTTCATTGGGAACCACCAGGAAGGAACCCAACCCACCCTCGAGGGCACTCCCGGCACCACAACCCAGCGCACCCCCTCGAGCAGCAGAGCTGAACACCACAACGTTAGCACTTAGCTTAGCACCAGAGAGAGGCGTCAATTGGGTATGGCACGGTATGGCAGCTGCCATACCTTTGGCTACAGGGGGGAAATAATAAAATGTACTTTTCATTGTGCCTGTTGCTAAGGTATGGCAACGTGACTGGTGTCTTAGACACCAGTCATGTTGCCATACCTTAGCTTTTGCTGAACTGACGCCACTGCTACTTAGGCACCACAGCTAGCTTCTTAGCTTAGCATAGCATAGCTTCCATCCTCGCGGCTAAACGTGCTACGACAACCAACCAACCAGGGCTAACAGAGAAGAAGCTAAGCTAAGCTAACCGGTAGGTAGGTAGACAGGCAGGGGTATTTAAACCCCTGGCCGTCTCTCTGTCCCTCTCCCCCGGCCCTGTAATGTCGTGCATGTCGGTCGGTCCTCACCTGCTGCTCCAGACCGTGGACATTCTCGACGGCCACATGACTCATAACTAGTGGATATGGAGGAAAAATGATGTCGGCCGAGCGAAGAGAGAAAAAAACGCTGGTCTTTGTGTGTGTGTGTCTGTTAGCCGTTACGTTAGTGAGGTGGAGGAGGAGGACGGACACGGCGCGAGCGCTGCTGCTACTGCTAGCTGCGTGTGTGTGTGTGTGTGTGTGTGTGTGGGAGATCCTTCCGCTCCGTCCGCCCGCTCGCGCCGATGACAACAACTAGTCCCGATGTTTCAGTTTTTTTTTGTCCCGACAGAATCCGGTCCAAGCGGTTAGTAAGTCGAGGTTTTGATTGAAAATTTTGATTAATTTACTGAGCGTGTTTATTTTTATGTTGATATTTGTTTCTTTTTTGACTGTCTCTCTCTAGTTCATCCACAGCGCGTCGCTGCTGCTTGCCTTCTTTTTGGATGGATGAGGCTCGAGCTCTGTCTGTAGAGCGTCACAGTTTAAGCCCCGCCCGCCCACACTCCGGCGTCGGAAGCGTTTTCCCCCATGCATTTCATCCATAGACATTTCATAAAGTATTTATTTAAATGTCTTTTAAGCCTCTGACAAAGCCATCCCGACTGGTGAGGAATCATGACAATAAACACAATTTTTTTGCATGCAACGATTAATTAGAAAACTGAAAAAAAGACGAGGATGCAAGTTGTACCCTCGTCTTTTTTTTTTTTTTTTCAGTTTTCTATTTAATTGTTGCATGCAAAAAAAAGGGAAATGCATGGGGGAAAACGCTTCCGACACCAGAGTGAGGGCGGGCGGGGCTTAAACTGCGATGCTCTATTGGTCCGCGCGAGCGACCCCGAGACTTGGGGGCGGTGGGTTATCGCGACATCACAGCTGCAGTGAGGCTTAATAATAATAAAATAATAATAACTAGAAATAGGTCTACTGTTCCAGTGTGGGCTCGCATGTAACACCATGTATGGGCATAAAGATCTACCCTTTGGTTGCACCTCATCTTTTATAAATGTATCCACAACTTTCCAACATCCCATCGTGCATTGAGCAGAAGGGGAGCGGCATTTCCGGCGGCGCAGCCAAGTGTGATCTACAAGCTCACAATGGACTGGTTGCATTGCATCTGCGACGTGACGTGAGCTTGTATGTCTGCTGTTAACCAGAAGTGTGGTGCAAAAAATTCTCCAGTAAATTCCCGCGGAAAGAGGTGGATAAATGTATCCACAACTTTCCAACATCCCATCGTGCATTGCGCAGAAGGGGAGCGGCATTTCCGTCGTCACGAGTGTGATCTACAAGCTCACAATGGTTGCATCTGCGACGCGACGTGAGCTTGCATGTCTGCTGTTAACCGGAAGTGTCCCGCAGATAATGCTACAGTAAAGTCTTGCGGAAACTTTTGTACTATAGGCTACTGCCTTTGTACTGTCGACGAGAGCTTGACTGTACTGCCTTTGTACTGTCGAGGACCGCGGCCATTTCACATTAATTCTTGCATGAGGCTGCCCTCTACTGCTAGTATAGCAAAAGTACACCTATTTAACCTCTTAAGCCCCAGGGGGGTCCAGGGGAAAAATCCGCCTAAAATGTATGCCCAAATTGGAACAGTTGTGGACACAAAACTACAATGATTGTGGCTAATCTTGTCCCACCAAATGTCAGCTAACCCCTGAAAATTCACAAATGCAGTGTAAAACATCACATTTCTCTTACCAAATTGTCCTGCTGTGATTATTTAGCTAGGAAAAGAGGATTGAAAAAGACCTCCGCCTATGGAAAATTTGCCTTCTGAATAGTGAATGAGCCTCAAGACCTCATTTAAAACATAAATATTGAATAGAGAAATTGTTCACCAAGGTGTCATCAATTGATAGGCAAAATTGTATGAATATATTCCAAACTATGTAAACTCTACAGATGTTTTAGTGAGAGTAGTGGTGTAATATTAGTAATGTTAAAGTATAGGGTGAAAAATGATAAAAACGAGTAACAATAAGTAGTAATAATACTGTAATATGAGTAATGTATGGATGAAAAGTACAATGGCAGCTGATTACTATACTGTAGGACCACTGTAACAATAATCAACAATGAAATTGTACTTTTATTTGGTCTCTATTGATTTATTGACATTTATTGACAGCTGTTCAGAGGTCAACACCTTTTGCCCCCGCCGGCGGGGGCAATGGGGTTCAAGAGGTTAAGGAGAAAAGAAAATAATAATGATGAAAAAAAATGAATACATCTTTGTCTATAACATCGCAAAGGTATGGTGCTTTTGCTGGCACAAAACCCAATAAATAAATAACAACATCTGGCAGTAAAACTGTTAATATATAAATAATGAAGATAATCGTGTTCTCGCTTTCAGCGAGCCCACAATAATAATACCGTAATAATAATAATATACCAGTTACCTGGGGTGTCGCACCAAATTCTGGGCCCTGGGTACAAGGATTCACTGCGGGCGCCCCATGAATGTTCTATGGAGATGGGGGTTTAACCCATTTAGACTGGGAACGCATTATTTCACATTATTTTGTGCTTTAACTATTGAAAAACAGCAGATACATAAGCTCACAGCGTGGCACCGAGTGCCGCGCTGCGAGCTTGTAGATCTGCTATTTTTGAAAAATCTTCAACATTTTTGCAAGTCTTTGAATATTTCATATAATTTGTTTGAAAAACCTATGTTTCTATGTCAGTGGTGCTCAAACCTTTTCATGTGAAGGACCCCCAAAATGACCCCCAGAGTCCAGACCCCAACTTGGGGAGGGCGTCCAACCTATGTTCCCCAGGTTCTATGTTCCCCAGGTTCTATGTTCCCCAGGTTCTATGTTCCCCATTTCCCCCTATAAAAAAGGTTCTATATTCCCCTCTTACCTAAAAAAGGTTCTATGTTCCCCAGGTTCTATGTTCCCCACCTACTTTCACAGAGAAAAGGTTCTATGTTCCCCGTTTACCTAAAGAAATGGTTCTATGTTCCCCGCTCATACAAAAATGCAAATAAACAATTACAAATACTATGATAGTTGAAAATGGGTGAAGTTGTCCTTTCAGCTTGTGTAATTGTAAGGCAATGTAGGCCTATTTACTTTTGTGTGTAAAACACTTCTCTTATCTGCTTTATAAATAAAGCACCTGGAAACTGCAGATGATGGCTAATGTTGATCATGCCTCTAATTGAAAAGGATATACCGAAGGCTAATTGCCCAGGGCCCACCATTACCAGGGCCCACCATTACCAGGGCCCACCATTACCTGCATTTTTGGTTTGCGCCCACCATTTCCTGCATTTTTTGAGAGCTGGAACATAGAACCTTTATTTGGTTTAGTAGGGAACATAGAACCTTTTTTTGAGGAGTGGGGTGGGGAACATAGAACCTGGGGAACATAGAACCTTTTTTGGGGGGGAAGTGGGGAACATAGAACCTGGGGAACATACGGTCCCCTTGGGGAGTACCGCGAGTGTGTTTTAGGGCGGTCATTCCGGTTACCATCTGTACAGGTTCTGAGGTTCATTTAGTTCCTATATCGATATTAAATACATCTTCTCTTCTGCAGGTCCCAGGCACAAAACATTTTCAGTTGGGGGTCCGCAGTCAAATACATATCAATGTGGGGGTCCTTGATACGAAAAAGTTTCAGAACCACTGATCCAAAGCATTACCCTGGGATGATATTCAAATACTGGCCAGAGAGGAGGAAGCTATTCATATCATTGGCAGAGAATTAGGCCACTAATTAGGCCACTCATTGGTTGGACATTCCCTTCAGTGGTGAGACTGGGTTGAATAAACACACATGGATATTGGGAGAAGGTCTGGGGATTATTTTCCAATAGCATCCGCCAGGACTAAGGCCATGGCTACACGGAGCTGGATATTTGTGAATCTAGAAATCTTTTGGTGCTGTTGGGGCTTGCAGCCACACAAAGCTGGATATTTTGGCAGTGAATCTGGATATTTTTCAATCCGGATAAATAAGTGGAGACATTGAAAAATATCTGGATATCTGGATCCGTGTAGTGTAGACATGGAACCCGGATATCTCTGAAGACTTTACTGTGTGTGTGCTTGTCCCCCTAGTGGAGGTCTGGGGAATCAGATTATTTTAGACCTAGATATCTTTGTCGTGTGGACATAGATATATTTCTATGTGGATATCTGAAAAACCAGAATATATGAAAAATCCAGCTCCGTGTAGCCATGGCCTAGCCCAAACAAGCCTGGCACATGCAGGCCTGCCACGCTAAAGAGCCATTTCCACTGCATGGGCACAATAACTATATATATATATATATATATATATATATATATATATATATATATATATATATATATATATATATATATATATATATATATATACATTTATTTTAATATATAAGCCTAGTTGGTTTGAACACTGCCACCCACTTGGCTTATAATGATTTTAAAACTATTTGTTTATACTTATAGTTATAGTGCTCAGTGTGAATGCCTCTTAACACTTTCTGTAACCTTTCTGAGATTATTATGGTTTGTGTACAATTCAACTAGTTCTAGAAGTTGTAGACCTACTAGTTCAAGCTGGGTTCCCAAACTTTTCAGGCCAACCTTTTATTGTATAGTTTGTTGGTCACTTTTGACATAGTAATGGTCTTATTATTAACGTTTTCCCCTTCATTTTAGAGGTTTTTTTGGCTTATAAGTCCTTACATTTTTATTTTGGAAATGTGCAGATACCTGGACTCTTAAACCAGCTTCCTCCTGTATACACTTACTGTGCTAGTTGAAAGTTGATTGGTCCCCAGTGCCATCCATGCATCAACTCCACCCAGTGGCCAAATAATATATGTCATGTCATATTAGCCCTAAGAAGTGATTGAGTCTTTTAAAGGTTAAGGTGCTGTAAGTGATTTTTATTTGATTGTATTGTTTTCTCAAACATTGTATTAGCAAGGAAGGACCCCCATAACTCTGAGAGTGTCCAAATAGAGTGTACAAATGGACCCTGTATGGGTCCATTTGGTTCCATATTGCACACTCAGAGGTACAGACCTGATATGGTCATTCAGGGATGTCTCTTTATGTGTTTCTTGTAACATTATTGTTTGATCATTTTGTATGTTCGTGGCAAAAATTGAATTTTGACAAAAATGTCCACCACAAGGTGGTGGTGAGCCTGTGTGGCCTCCCCAAACTGTCATGGGCTTTCATTACTTGTTGACAGAAGTGTCGATCTATTAAACTAAAACTGTTGATCAAATGCTATTTTCTCAGTATACACACACACACACATGCACGCACGCACGCACGCACACACGCACACACACACACACACACACACACACACACACACACACACACACACACACACACACACACACACACACACACACACACCCGAAGAGGGGGAATTCTGTCTACATGGTTTGTGTGTCAACTGACAATCCATGGTTTGGTTTGGTGGCTTACGGTGAGTCATACCGTACTCTGTCAATTCACACTGTGCACGCACGCACGCACGCACGCACGCACGCACGCACACACACACACACACACTCTTTCTCAAACATTGTTGGCAACATACACAGGCACACACAGAGGCAAACAGACACACGCACACATGCACACAAATAGACATTGCAATCACAAAGCGTGTCTTCAGTTAGCAGACACACACACACACACACACACACACACACACACACACACACACACACACACACACACACACATTCTTACACAGAAAACTCATATTAAACATACTGTACACAGACACACAAATAGACACGCACACTGTACACACATACTGTAGCTTGTCTTCAGTAGAACATAGCCAGACAGACAGGCACACAAACAAACAAACACACCGCATGCACACAAAGCTTGTGTTCAGACGAAGTACACGGACAGTACACGTACTGTACACTCAAATAGACACGCACTGTGTGTTGTACAAAGCTTGTTTTTGGGCAGGTGAAGGCTGATTTATACTGAGCTGCACATGGTGCAGATTTATACTTTTACTGCCCCGCTGGTCAGTAAAATACTTTGGAGACTCTAGCAAGAGCACTCACTCAGCCACACTTTGACTATGGAGTCCACATGTGGTATCGCAAGGCCACAAAGGCCTTAAAAACAAGGCTCCAAACAGACCAAAACAAACTGATTAGGCTTCTGCTTAAAGGGATATTCCACTTTCAACAGGGAAACAGTGGAAGGGCTTCTCTCCCCACACACACCCATTGTAACTTCAAACGTCATTTTAACCATGATAGATTCATTAAAAACACCCTTTTTTTTCCTGGTGACTCATATTACCCTCCTAATACGTGAGCAGGCCGTGTTTTTTTTTTTTTTTTCATAACCTTTTTCATTTATTTTTAATAATTATTTGGGAAAATGGAAAAAATGAAATACAAAAAATAATTATTAAAAAAAAAATGAAAAATGTTATTGAAAAAACATACGTATTAGGAGGGTATTATGGGTCACCAGAAAAAATAATGGGTGTTTTTAATGAATCTATCATGGTTAAAATGAAGTTTGAAGTTACAATGGGTGTGTGTGGGGAGAGGCCCTGGGCCTGGAGGGCCTGGTAACATTTACATCAAATATCTAAATATTGAATCAAGCAAATTAAAAACTGTTCAGACGATAAAAAGCCTGATTAGACGATAAAATTACCAACGTTTTTTTGATAGTGAAATATCCCTTTAACCTCCCATCTAACAAAGTCAAATACATGCACCGCATTTAAAAGATTGTATTTAAACATCATCATCAATATAGTATATCAATGGTCAGGTGTGCGCTCTGAACAAAACACAAATGAAATTAGACTGCACTCTGTCAAGATACCAACTTGCGCCTTTTGTTCTCTAGCCCATGTTTGTTGTAATTGTGCAGTTACGTTTGAAAGTACTGTATGTGTGTGGGCAAGTATGTACTTAATCAATCTGACAAGTAGTGTGTTGTGCAGTTGAGGCCATTAAAGGCATACTTGAATGACACCAAAGCGTGCAAGTATTGTCATCGATAACAGTTTTGAAACGGTCGGTTGACAGCGTTCGAATTCAAAGTTGCATGATTGATCTTAACTTGGAAGTACAAACAACACATATCTATCTATCTATAAATTAGGGAAATCTACGTCCGCGTATCTGCACTGACGTCATCCAGTGGGAATAACGGATTTGCGGGTTGGTGAAATCTCGCAGGACGTTAGTTCCGGACATTTTGAGGCATATATAAGAATCCATAACAGATACAGTTGCTATGGATACCGAGAATGGCCTGTCATGACGAAACAGTGCCACGAAAGCAAAAACGAATGAGGTGAAGGCGGATGGAGAAGATTCCAAAAGAAGTAAGTGATGAACCTATGGATACCGAGAATGGGTTTTCAACTGTAGGCCCTGCCGAAACCGTGCCCCCCCCTGGCTAGAACAACAGACGCCACAGAAGAAGCAAAAACAAAAGAGGTGAAGGCGAATGGAAAAGATTCCAAAAGAAGTGATGAACCATCCCTGTTTCTCAAGGCTGCTGGTGTCTCTAACCAAGAGCACAGTGAAATGTCAACAGGCATCAGGGATTCCGAAACAGAGAGTAATGAACCATCTCTATCTCCCAAGGTCGGAATGTCAACAGACATGAGAGAGACGCCTAATGAGGAAGATTCTTCTTTTTCAATGTCTCCTAGAAATGTCCCAGAAAAAGAAAAGCATTGTGACAGGGTTGATACAGATATCCTGCATGAGAAAGATACGATTAGCTAAGGATAAAGCACGTCATAAGTCTCTCAGGAAACAAGAAACAAAGGAGGCAAAGGAACTACAAAGAAAAAAGAGAAAAAAATAAACTGAGGTTATCACGTCAATAAAAGAACTCTACACAAAAAGTCACGAAAAGAGGAGCAGAGGAGCTCTCTTGAGCAACAAGAAGGACATACAAAAGAGAGGACACGAAATCGAGAAAGTCACAGAATGCAATCATAAGAACGCCGTAAAAACTAGAAATACTGTTCCTACGAAACAGTGTGGGCTCGCTCGTGACTATATTCTGCAGCGTGCTAACTGTCATGTGAAGCTCAACCAATACTCCAGCTAACACCACTCCTAGATTTTCCACACCTCAATTGCAACACATTGGCTCAGGGCCCTGCGAGCCCACAATAATGAGGATAACATAGTGTTCTCGCCTTTCAGGCGAGCCCACAACAATAACTAAAATAAAAAATCACACCCAATGTGAAGTGAGCGGTGGTCATAACGTCTTCAGACTAGGATTTAAGTCTGGGATGTACAGGCTATGCTACACACACACGTTTTACTATGGCAAAACGCTGAGGAAAAAGGCTACAGACACACACCCAGCCACTCTATAACGTCTTCAGACTAGGATTTAAGTCTAGGATGTACAGGCTATGCTACACACACACACACACACACACGTATTACTATGGCAAAACACTGAGGAAAAAGGCTACAGACACACGCACAGCCACTCTATGGAGCGGTTTACCACCGCTCAAAAGTCTTAATCAAATAAATTATTATTCATTTCTTATGTTTGCCAACGAGACTATATTCTGCAGTGTGCTAACTGTCATGTGAAGCTCAACCAATACTCCAATAGTCCAATACTCATTGGCTAGTGGCTCTGCCTTTCTACTGTCTGCATGCGGCACAAATTGCCAACTGTCTGCAGCGGAACTCACTCTATAAATAACTAGACCAGGTCAACCTGGTTGTGCCAGACCCCCTGTCTGTCATCATCATTTATGACATCATGCCTTTTGTAGGCATGTCATCATCATGTCATCATCATATATACCCTTTATATAGAAAACCCGGACCGACAGACATTTGCTTATGTAGGCCATACCCATTTCATGGGTCTGGCAATAATGAGGGTAACATAGTGTTCTCGCCTTCGGCGAGCACACAGGCGAGCCCACAATTACAATGTAGCATGGCATAATAATATTGATTTATTTCAAGAGAATCACACAGATTACAGACACAGGTTGAGCACGGCATCACTTACATTGTGGTGCATTTGTTTGGAAAGAGGAACGCAAAGGTAGCCTGGTTTCCAGACCCTGAATCGCTAGCCACACCCCTTTATAAATATGTTTAGGCGATTCAGGGGTCTGGTGACTCATTGAAGAGGTTTTCCTCGTTTGAAAATCCGTACGGCGAATCAGCGTCACTTCAACTCGATGACGTTGGGGCTTGTGAGCAGCGTGGGTGGGGTTTTCCCAGAACTCATGTGAGATTTCAAGTAACCCATGGAGCGCCGCCACCGGACCGTAGGCCTACCGCACATTCCCAAACATAAACATTGTGTCGCCCGCCGCTGTGACATGCGATCGTATCGATCTCGCTATGAAACATCAGTAGCAGACATGTTTTGTTGTGTTTGATTACCCGTTAGTAGCGCTCCTATTCTTCCTGTTTCTTTGGTTAGCAAGTAGCAAGCAACATGCTATCCAGCCACATAACAACACCTATAACAACTAGAAATACTGTTCCTATGAAACAGTGCATGTAACACCATGTATGGGCACAAAGATCTACCCTTTGGCTGCACCTCATTGGCTAAGGGCCCTGCCTTTGTACTGTCGGTACAACGTTTTTGAGAAGATCTTGTCTCACTGATATATAAAGAAATAATGAAGATAATTTCAGCGAGCCCACAACTACGTCATCTGCTTTGCTACTGTTGTGATTGGTCAGGCGGTGAACCAATCGCAGAATTTGATTTGATTTTATTTTATTTGAAAAGCAGTAAATACAATACAGCAATACAGCAAATCGGGGATTACGCAGAAAAGTTGCGAGACTTATTTCCGCTGAGGTCCTCATACAATTAACAGTTAATAAGTCTAAAAACAAAACAAATTACAGTACAGACATACATATAGTACAAACAAATAATAAAAACATAAACCCATACTCCCTTGTCTTCCTTAGACTATAGTGGTACCCTTTCTAAAAGACTTGCTTTTATCGTCCGTTTAAAAACCCTTACATTGGTTGTCAATTTAACATTCGCTTCTAGTTTGTTCCACTGTGTGGCTCCTAGGTAGGTAAAAGAACCCTTACCTACTTTCCCTTTAAAAGTTGGGTGGCTCATGTCTGCTATGCTAGCTCTGGTAAAGTGCGTGTGCACATCACTTACTCGCGTAAAACATCTCTTTAGATATTCAGGGACCTCTCCATATTTAATTTTATGAATCATGGTCAGTCTTGACATGGTAACCCTGAAGAATGCCTCTTTGGCAACGCCCATCCCAGAAACGAGTGTGTATGGAAGCACTTTCAGACTGAATAATGGAGTGAAACGAAATGTCAATTGAGGCTTAGTGTCAGGCTAACATCTTGGCACAAACGGCTCAAAGTTTGTTGTAAGCCCAGGGTCCCATTGGCCACGCTTTGCAGGACGCGCTGCAATGAAATAAACTCGTGAATAGCACGGCTCACTTCACACTGGGTGTGATTTTCATTCCTCTACCAGAGGAACAGAGGCCTGCCGTCCTCGGTAGCCATGGCGACCAGACAGCGCAGCAGCACCAGCAGGTCTTTGCGCAGCTTGGCGGGAGCCGTCTCGGCCACGGCGCGCTCCAAGAGGCCGGCGTTGTCGAAGAGCTCCGCCTCCCGCCCCGCCTCCTGGAGGGGGCGCGGCCTCTGCTCCACGATGCCGTAGGTGTTGACCACGAACTCGGTGAAGGCGGGGTGCAGCGCGGCCCTGTAGCCCAGCGCGCTCAGCCGCTCCATCAGCGTGGCGCGGCGGGCCGCCAGCCGCCGCCGGTACTGGTCGTCCTGGCGGCCCGTCACCGGGTGCACCGCCACGTCGGCGATCTTGTCCTCGATGTTGCGCACCGTGAAACCGTAGAGGCGCGTCTGGCCCTGGAAGATGTGCGACAGGATGCGCTGGTCCAGCTGGAAGGCGATCTCGCCCAGCAGGCGGCCCGGCTGCCGGCCCTGCTCGGCGGCCCGGGGTGGCGCCCCCGTGGCGGCCGTGGCGGCAGAGGAGGACGAGGGTTTCGCCGCCGACGCCGCCTTGGGCTCGGTTTCGTCGCCGTCGTCGTCCGCGGCGTTCATGGATCTCATGAAGTTGTGGAAGCTCTCCGGAGGTTCTGGTTCCAGCCTCTCCTCCTCCTCCAAACGGGACGAGGCGTTACCGCCGCTCGCCTGCAGGTGGCGGTAGAAGGTGCTCTTGTCCGGCAGACAGGAGTCGCCTCCTCCTCCGTCCAGCGGCTGAAAGGAAGTGGAGTCCCTCAGGGACTGGTTGGTGGCCCTCAGCTGGATGTTCTCCTGCACCAGGTAGACGATCACCTTGGAGTACTCGCTCTCCTTGCTCAGCTTGTCGTTCTCCTGGATCAGCTTGGTGTGGAAGTGCTCCATGTCGCGCAGCGTGGAGTGCATCACGTCCATCTGTGTGTAGGGTGCGGCAGCGCATAGGCGTCTCGCTTTGGACCCATCGATAAGTGCGACCTGATATAATCGTAGAGGGTGACGTCATAATATTGAGGCATACAGTATATAAGGGCCATGAGCGGGGCCGTCTATGCCCGTAGCATAGCATAATATGCCAGCTGGGCATAGATTGGCATAAACGGGCATATGTCCGATGGGATCGAATGGGAAAACCCTTGAGAAGACGCATGGTGATGTCATCCAATGGGAAAACCCTTGAAAAAACACAGAGTGATGTCATCAATCGCGTGCTGACGCCATCATCACATAAAAGCCAATGAGGGACCAGTATTCTTGGTGACGTCACCACCAATACGTGCGACCTGTTATAAACGTAGAGGGTGATGTCATATTATTGAGGCATACATATGACATCACTAGACTAACATGATGCTACGTATACACATTTTACTATGGCAAAACGCTGCGGAAAATGGCAAACGCACAGCCACTCTATGGAGCGGTTTACCACCGCTCAAAAAGTGCAAAGCGGGAAGTGTAAAAACAGACCCAGAGGGACTCATAAGAAAAACAAGTATCAGCGTAAAAAAGCATTATTCGTTTAATGAAAATACTTTATGAAAGAATATCAATAATATTATCCCCCTTGGTACATGGCAGGACAGTAAGACATGGCAATGAAAGTACAGTAATAGTAAACCTCTGTTGGTCATTTTATCCCTTAGTATTATCCAGTTTCATTTTCCCTTAGATACAAAAAGAGTGTAAAATATATAACTGATCTTTGTAAAACTTGATCTTTGTTTATTTTTGTATTTTTCAACACATGCATCGGTGCAGGCATGTGCACACAGACATCAAAGGGGGCTTGAGCCCCTGTCCCTTTTATCCTCTGTAAAAAAAAAAAGTGCCATCTCTAGAACATGAATGCAGTTTTCACTATGGTGAAAGCATTTTATGGTGTATCATGAAAACCATAAAACATTTGATTCTGCGTCAAACAAATATTGTAATATTTAGTTATATATATAGTTATATATAAATACTTTATTTTATTTCCTATTTTCAAATATATATTTTTTTTACCACATAATCACATGCTTTGAATTGTGGTCATGATTAACCAGCAGCCTGGATGGCTTGGTTCCAGGCTTATAACAATAATTCATGTTAATATTCCTGTAAATCTCTGTGGGGGAAAATTAAATCAATATATAGTTCATACCACGATAACGTCCGCATGGGGACAAATTGAAGAATATGGAACCATAATATTAATGTCAAGTGTCACCTCTGAATGCAGGAGATACATCAGAATCAACCCTCCAACGACCACTTGTTGAGAAATGAACCTGGCTGGAGTCATTATGACAGATTAGAAATTGCTATACAGTAAGCTACCTTTAAATTATTACATTATTATATAATTATTATACATTTACATTTGGTCCTCCACACTGATATGTCGTCAAGGGGAATAACATTTCCCTTTTTTATCCTTTTCTCCCAAATTAGTATTTAATCTATTAAGACAAGAAAGCATCTGCGTCATTTTAGATTTTAGCCATATATTATGTTGCTATAGAGTATATTGCAACACAAGTTTTTCTGAAGACGCTTCCCAACAAGCACGTCAGGACTTGGACCAATCAGTGACGTCTCGATTGGGGCCAGATCACAGCCCATATGGGGAGGATCTTGACGTCATTACCATATGGACTTTTTTAGTTTGACAGGATTCATGTTGGTTGAAATCAGGTGATATTCTAGGCCAGATAAATATCATAACTAGATAGATACCGGTATGTCCCAGAATATAACCTTATGTGCTCATATTTCAACTAACATTACAAACAATAACAATAATCCTGTCAAACAAAAAAAGTCCATATGACGTCCTGGTAATGACGTCAAGATCCTCCCCATATGGGCTGTGATCTGGCCCCAGTCGAGACGTCACTGATTGGTCCAGGTCCTGACGTGCTTGCTGGGTTAGGATTTCTATCCTCATTTTTAAGAATCTTACCGAAGGTCAGCACCTCACCAAACCCGGTGCGTGTTAGCCTAGCCTAGCATTCCTGCTACGGTACTTTTTCACCCTGTGCCACACAGAAGAGAAGCACCGTGGGAAGTGGTCTCCTGCACGGTGATTCTTTAAAAATCATTTCCCAAATGAAAACCTTCTCATATTGGACCAGATGAAGTTCATTTGCTGGCCCATGAGACCGACGTGAGCACGTTTCGGGAAGCATGTCCCAGGGAAAGGAAGTTGGACAGTTTATAAAGACCGTATACTGCTCGTTGAACTACAGTAGGAGAAAGACATTCCTGAGTTCTGGTGTATTTTGAAGAAAAAAAAAATAGTTTAAAATAGTTCAAAAATAGTCGATATAAAGCACACAACATGTGGATGTAGATCGGCTATTTGAACTATTTTAAAATGTTTTTCAAAATAGTAAGAAATGGCAAAAAAGTTCAGGCATTTCAGGGGTAAGATCCTCAGACTAGAGGTCTTCGGACCTGCCTGAGATCCGAAATTACCCGCGATCCGACCCGCCCCGAGCCGGGTAACGGGGCCATTTCCGAGCATTTACCGCGGGTCGGGCCGGGGCCGGGGCCGTCTGTCCCGGTTCCCGGGTATCTGATAGTGAAGTCGCCGGTTCCTGTTACCCAAGTGGAGCCGAGTCAGGCCGAGATTGAATGAAAGAGAACGCAACAACTGCACCAAATAGATAACGCCACACGATGGCACTAAAGATGCAGCATGTAATCTGATGCATTGGTAGTGAGAAGTTTATAACTCACTCACAGTCACAACAACACTGTATCAGTTAGATTGTTATTATTATCAAAGATATTATATTAACGTAACGTTTTGGTTAATGATTTACAATGGAGTTGTCATTGCGTGTTGTCATGCTCTGCAGAGCAAAATGGACACTCAAAGCAGAAAGATATAATGAACATCACATGCGACAGAAAACGATAGCATTAGCATTGGCTAGCCAAAGAAGAAGGAATAAAAAGATGGATTTATTTGTATTTACAAACTGTCCGCATTGACTTACTGGTCTGGGAAAAGATCATTTTTTGACGAGAGGCACAGCGCCGCTGGGGCAACCATGGCGACGTCGTTAGGTAAGAAAACCGTCTCATACAACTCTTAATATAATAACGTTGGCATTCTTTCATTTCGGGGCCACAGGTTTGGGTCTCGGATCTCTCGTTCTGCTCGGGTATCGGATCTAATTTTTCTAATAACAGGTGGGGCCGTTCGGATCGGATCCATCATGTCTCGGGGCTGCTCGGGTAACGGTTCTCAAATTCCAAATGATAGACGGGGCAATATGGGTCCGGGTCCATTTCCCCCGGGTCTTTTTGGGTTCGGGTAGTTCAAATTGGACCCGTGAAGACCTCTACCTCAGACGTATATTTCCATCCATGCCGGCTTATCCTAGCCCCATATAGAACCTCACCCGTCGCTGCATCCTGTTGTGCTCCCAGATGAGGCGAGACGAGAAAACACTTTTCCCGAAATTGTATACAAAAAGTAACGGTAGTTCCACGCTCCCAGACTATGGTTTCCCATCCCAGGGTAAATAAAACATGCACTACGGCGTTGGGAAAACGGTTTAAATCACTTATTTAGAGTCATTAAATTCGGGAAAAGCCCCCGGCGTAGTCTCGCGTGGCCAGACTGTTGCCTCACGCGATTTGCAAATGCTCCCTGGCTAGGCAAGACTACAGTACTGGCAACTGCCGCCAGGGGAGTTCCGGTTGAATGGGAAAAGTTTACAAAACGAACAATTTAAGCGGTTGTTTCAAGCCGTGTGAGGTTGAGGGTGAGGTTCTATATGGGGGCTAGCCTTATCCATAAACATTTTAAAATAGTTTAACTAGCCGGTCTACATAGACACGTTGTGAGCTTGTATTTGAGCTATGTATTTTTCAAAATAGTAAAAAAAAAGGCAAAGAAGTTAAGGGGTAAGGCATTGACGAAAATAGGGCCCATGTCAGTCTACAAGCAGAAAGACATCCCTGAGGTCTGGCGTGACGTCGAGTCTACAGGGAGAAGACGTTCCTTCTACAAGGAGAAGTAGACGAAGAGGAACACGCACACGGAGCAGACCAGCACCAGGCCCACGTTGAGGACCGCCGACGTTCCCGGGGGTTCGTGGAGCAGCTCGTCCACCATCGCCTCCTGCTCCCGAGCCGAGAGCGTGGGGGGCTCCGCCGGCCCGCCCTTCACGCCGCAGAGCCTCCCCAGAGCCGCCCTCGCTCCCCTGCCTCTCCCCTCACCGAAGCAGCGGTCGGTGCAGTCGCCTTCCTCCTCCCCGAGCCCCTCTGTCGTCGAGTGGTGGCCATTTTGGATTTGGACCCGGGATTCGGCGCCGTTCGGCAAGACCGTTTGTCCGTCCAGGGCAGGGCTACCGTCTTTGCTGAGCTCAGAGCCGTTCTTTATGGGATGTTTCGGGGTCAGACTCCTCGTCTCGTTTCCGCCTCTGTCCTCGTCCTGCCGTCGCAGCCGCGCCGCCCTCTTCCTCTGACGCAGCCCCCACAGGGTGGTGGTCCTGACCTGCTGGTCACTAGGGGGCGCCGTGCAGAGGCTCACTGCCACCGCCACCCCGCCAGTCACCCAGAACAGCACGACCGCCACGTACATGAAGTGGACCCTGAGGAACGCCGGCCGCTCGTCCGCCTGGTCGCAGCGCGGCTCGTGGTAGACGAAGGCCAGCGCCAGCCGGGCGCCGCCGAGCGCCAGGCCCGCCATGGCGCCCCAGAAGGCGCCCGTCTCGTTGCAGCGGCGCCACAGCACGCCGAGCAGGAAGAGGGCGGCGATGGGCGGCGTCAGGTAGTCGGACACCTCCTGGATGTAGTAGAACATCTGGCCGCCCTGCATGTAGGGATGGAACTCGTTAATTTTTAGAGACGTGCCGATTGATCGGTGAGAGATGGCGATCGGCCGATAATGCCTCTATCGGCTTTGATCGGTATCGGCTTTGCCTCCATCGCCTTAGATCAGCTATTTTCACAATATTTATCTGTGGGACTGAATGTAACCTCGGCTTCAACTCCTACAAGTTGAATTGGATACTAAAGGACCTCGGCTCCGCCTGCAATCTCCTGATGTTTATACTTAACATACAATGTAAATGTTTTGTAAGAAGAATCATTAAATATATAAATGCTGCTACAGTAACACAATAAATGGAATGTATGGATTTGACGCTGTGATCGGGAATATCGGTATCGGCAGATACTGATTCCAGTTGATCGGTGATCGGTATCGGCCCAAAAAATTGCAATCTCTATTATTTTTTATTGATGATGAGCACGCTATCGATCCTGCTTATTGAGCTGGGCTTTTATCGAGCCCGCTATTGAGCGTTTTCTAATATTTTGTGGAAAGGTGTTTGACGACAAATTCTGAACAGAACGGTATCTTTTTTTATTGGCCAGTTGTTGTGACTGTGAGATTGTGGCAGACCACCATCTATGAAGATGACAATTGACAAAAGTAACATTGATTATCATAAAATATCATTAAAACAATCATTCATTAGTGTGCAACAAGTGCCAAATGTCTTTATATTATGAATAGTAGGCCTACTGTCTAATGTTTTGATCGCCTCTTGTCTTGATTGATTAAACATGACGTCATGGGCCGCTATGCTCGATATCAAGCTTGATAAGCCCAAAGCTTATTGATACCGGGTACTCAATACATTTGTTATCGAGTTTCTAGAGCAGTGTTTCTCAACCTTTTTTCTGCATGGGCACACTTTTCATGTCCCAAGAATCCATGGGCACACCAACATAATACGGAGGTGTAAATATCGTCACTGTCGGGAAGAAACCTTGTATCTCTTCGCAAAGTAAAGCCCTGCTTCATCATACAAGGCTGTTGCACAACAGTAGTGAAAACAGCAGATCTACAAGCACACAACGCCTCGCACCGCAAGGCGTTGTGTGCTTGTAGATCGGCTGTTTTAAAATGATAAATACAATACTGGCTTTCAAGCAGTTTCAAGGGGCACACTTGACCCTTCTCAGGGGCACACCAAAGGTCCCCAGGCACAGTGGTTGAGAAACACTGTTCTAGCGGGCCCTTGTTTCCAGCTCCACCCCTACCTGCATGGCTACGATGACGGGCACCCAGGCGATGCTGATGACCACCATGAGCACCACGAACAGCCGCCCCACCATCAGCAGCTCCCCGGCGGAGGCCCGCGGGCCCCGCAGCGTCCCGTACACGTCCAGGGTGAAGATGGTGCTGGCCGAGTTGAAGATGGAGTCCAGGTCGCTCATGAGCGCCGCGATCATCACGGCCATCATGAGTCCGCGGAGGCCCGCGGGCATCATGCGCATGACCAGCCGCGGGTACGCCACGTTGGTGCAGCCCGCCGCCGAGCCACACACCGCCGTGCAGTGCTCGGGACCCAGGCACGCCAGGTCGTCAGCGAAGAGGATCCTGGCGATCATCCCTACGTATATGAACATATAGGGACGGAGAATAAATGAACTTTTTTTACAATGTATGAAACCTAGCTCTGGTACACCCAAAGAATACCAGTCAATTCGCCAAAAATCCAACTCGCCAAATCAACATGCTAGGACACCTCGCCAATGAGCAGGGTTGTCAACATTGGTCTGTCAGTCCAGGAGAATCCAGGAGATTTATTTTTTAGGGGGCGCGGAACTCCCCAACAGGGGTCTGGTGGTCCTCCCGACAAAACTTCTTAACAGATATATATTTTCCTGTGTTCTGTTGTATTTTGTGCATGTTTGATCAATCATCCTGGCGAATCCAGGAGCATTGACAAGCCTGCCCATGCAATTATGAGCGTGGACAATTTGGCGAGTTGGATTTTTAGCGAAGTGACCGGTTACCCACCCAAAAGCCAAGCATCTTAATTTAATAGTTGGTAGTAATTGTTGTTATTGCATAATTTAATAAAAAATAACATTACAGTATAAATTGACAATCCTATTTACCTGGGATGACGATAATGAACATGGGCAGGATTTTGAGGAAGCCGCCAGTGAGGGTGGAACCCTTGGCATGGGCGATGTTTTTAGCTGCCAGGACCCTCTGCACGATAACCTGGTCTGCACACCAGTACCTACAGTAGCAAGCACAACATTACTGGTCTGCACACCAGTACCTACAGTAACAGCAGCAAACACAACACCACCATTACAAACACCTTTCATACAACATCACATACCGCTGTTGCATCCACGACCAGGCAAACGATACAGGAGCATCATGAGCAATAGCACCAGACTTTTGGGCGGTTTCTATCTAGCAGCAAACAATCTTCCACCCTTGGCTTTCAATGATTCAGTCTGAGAGTTGGTGTTTCCACTAGTCAGCAGAGTTTGGGATATAAGAGCGCTCTGGGTAATGTCTTCATTAAGGGGCGAAGACATTAGGGACATGAGGCCAGCAGCACTCTGCTTGTGTACAAGTAGGCCATGTGTGGCCTGCTTGAGTGTGAGGCACAAGTTGGCACCTCGACAGAGTGCAGTTCTAGTTAAATATTATTGTTTTTTTTACAGAATCAAACATTTTATGGTCACGATTCACCAGGAGCCTGGATGGCTTGATTCTAGGCTTAAAAAATAATTGATATAAATATTTTTGGAAATCTCTATGGGAGAAATGAAATGTGCCACTGCTATATGCCCTACACTACAGTATATGTTACAGTACCAGATGGAGGCAGGGGTCAGGCCCAGTAGGAACCCATGTATAGGCTGTCAAATGTGTATTTATCCTACTTATATTCAACTTTGTAGAACTTATATTCTAAATAAATCTTGCTTCTGGAACGAAATATTTTGAGATGGGGGTCCGTGGCCAAATACATATATTGGGGGTCCCGCACATGAAAAGGTTTGAGCACCACTGACATAGAAACATAGGATTTTTTTTTTTTTTTTTTTAACCTTAGAAGGATTTGAAATATTCAAAGACTTGCACACATTTTGACGATTTTTTCAAAAATAGCAGATCTACAAGCTCACAGCGCGGCACTCGGTGCCGCGCTGTGAGCTTGTATATCTGCTATTTTTCAATAGTTAAAGTACCCAGGGCCCAGAATGTGGTGCGACACCCCTGCATACCAGATAGAGGCAGGGGTCTGGCCCAGGAGGAAGGCTGGCCACGGGAGGTCCGGGTCGGACGGACCCCTGAGGATCTTCAGAGCGTCTGCTTTGGGCTGGTTCTTGTCCAGGCAGGTTGGACTGTAGGTCAGGTTGGGTGAGGACAGCAGGATGGCCGTGACATTGGGGCTGGCCTCCATGTATTTGGTCATCACACCTTTAAACCCATTGAAACACATTGAAACCCATTGAAACACATTGAAACCCATTGAAACACATTGAAACCCATTGAAACACATTGAAACACATTGAAACACATTGAAACCGAGGGAAGCATAATGTTGTCATTTTAGATTTTACCTACATGTCGTAGCTGTCGGGTGGAAACCACACGCTTATCGCCATATTCCAACTTTAATATAGCCCAATTAAAATTAAAATTAATTTATAATATAATCAATTAATGACATACTTGATCATACTACAACGTCACACAGAAAGCATATCAAAAGTAACAGATACACGATTGTGCTTGTAGTTCTGCTACTTTTGCTCAGTGGTGGAAAAAGTACTCACATTTTGTACTTGAGTAAAAGTATCAATACTGCACTGTAGATGTACTCTGTTACAAGTAAATGTCCAGAATTCAAAATGTACTTGAGTAAAAGTATGAAAGTATTGGCATCAAAATGTACTTAAAGTACCAAAAGTAAAAGTACTAAATGTTTGAAAATAGCCCATCTACAAGCTCACAGACGCGTTGTGAGCTTGTAGATCTGCTATTTTCAAATAGCCTAGGTATAAAATAGGGCTAAAGTGGTCCTTGCATGTTTTATAATATTATAATTTATATCTGCAAAGTAATTCGTAACTAAAGTTTTCAAAAATTGTAGTGGAGTAAAAGTACAATATTTGGAATCGAGATGTAGTGGAGTAGAAGTAAAAGTATTGTAAATTGGAAATACTCAAGTAAAGTACAAATAGCTCAAAAGTGTACTTAAGTACATTACTTAAGTAAATGTACTTGGTTACTTTACACCACTGCTTTTGCTACTTGGATCCTGAAAAGTAACATCGGCCACAGTCTTAATGGGATAAAATATAAAATCATCTCAAATATATTATGATCATTTAATTATATTGAATAATTATACCCTATTTTAAGGCTGCTGTGACCCCACAAAATAATCATTTGAACAGGGGACTTGTTCGGCTTGGTAGTTGGTACCACAGATAACTATTGTGAAAATAGCCAATCTACAGAGCTTGTAGAACTGCTATTTTCACAATCATTGCCTCTTATATTATTTGACAATTTGGCAAATGTTTGACCTGTTGTTATAGTTTTTCTTTTCTTTAGTTTTTTTTTTCTTGTATCAAAAAGGCCTTAAGAGTCCTTAAATTGCCACGTCACTGTCACGTGGGGACCCCCCTGGGGACCCCCAGGCCCACAGGTTGAGCTCTATAGTGAGAAATGAAACAAACATAAAGACCTTCCAGTCCTCCCACTTCATAGAGGCTGATCCCGCTGAGGCAGAGTGCTCCGGCGATCATCAGCGCGGCCTGCAGCGTGTCGGTGTAGATGACGGCCACCAGGCCGCCCGTCACCGTCAGCACCGCCGTCATGCTGATCAGCAGGATGATGGACAGGTACAGGTCCCACCCCAACGACTCACGGATGAACAGCGCCCCGGCGTACAGGTCCACAGACACCTGGAGGCATAGAGATCTTTATACATTTTTTTATCCAAGGTGCTTTACTGCAGGGACATGCTGGGCCCCTGATTCAGCCCGGGAAAAAGAGTTGGAGAGGCCCTCATTGCGTGCTATAGAGAGAGATCTCTCTCTATAGCGCTGCTGCTGCTACTCAAAGATTTGCCATTTCAGATCATAACAAGTGACAAGCCAGTGGGGCAATTACATGAGTTATATTTCGTCGTTGTCGGGTGGAAACCTTGTACGTCCAAAACCGTTTGTTTGTAACTAGTGAAAACAGCCGATCTACAAGCACACATCCCTGCTTTACAGAGATTGTCCATTACATTCACCCATTCATTCACACACACATTCACACACCGATGGCGGAGGAAACCATGCAAGGCACCAACCTGCTCACCGGGAGCAACTAGGGTTTCAGAGTCTTGCTCAAGGACTCTTCCGCACTAACTCTGGGGGAGCCCGGGATCGAACTGGGAACCCTCCGTGTTCTAAAGACGGTTTATCTACCCCTGAGCCACTGCCGCCCCAATTACTGTATACTACCTGAGTACACATACTTAAATGAATGATGACATAGACAGACTTTTTGAATATAAATGAACCTTGGATTTCATTCACCTGTTTGATTCCCATTGCTGTACATTCCTCCAAACACAGCTGATTTTAATTACAGAGCGAGTCCATTTTGAATGTCATTCAGGATGACGTCCAAACTATGTATTACTCATTGTAAACTTAATGAGCACAATAGAATATGTATCTGTAAACATTATAGGTTAGAATAATAAGCAACTTGGTAACAAACATTCTGCACAAGAGGCAGCCTGGTCGTGTCTCTCTGCCTTGCTAATGATGGCTACAAACAAAACATTAGGCATCACATGACTCAGATTTTACGTTCCATCGCCTGAAGGGCTGGTCCCTTCTGATTGGTTCAGAAACACACGGGCTTGCGTTTCCGACAGAAACTTCAAAATAAAATGCACAAAATAGCCATTTCACTGGATCTTTAAAGAGAAAGGGATTTTGGGGGTGTACTATCCCTTTAAAGGGGGCCTGTCGCCTAAAGGTTACTGTCACAGAATCATCTTAAAAAACAAGTTAATATTTTTATGATGTCATTGTGGGGATGCGCAATTATAAGCCAATAAAATTAATTGTCTGTATAGCCTGACTGTATGACTACTTACTGTACTGGTCAGCTGTTGTTGGGCAGATTACACTGAGACAGTTTCAGACTCCACACTGGAGAGAGACCACATGACCTACTGTATCATACTATTATAATTTCGGGGCTGACAGCGGACCTTTAAGTTTAACTCATACCTTCCCACCAACCCACCTTGGTGAAGATGTAGAGCAGCAGCGACAGCGCGGCGAAGTACACCTTGATCCTGCGTCCGCCGTAGCGGCGGCCCAGGTACTCGGGCATGGTGTAGACGCCGCAGTGCACGTAGACGGGCAGGAACACCCAGCCCAGCAGCTGCAGCAGCAGCAGCGCGTTGAACTCCCAGGCGGCCACGGCCAGCCCGCTGGCGGCGCCCGAGCCCGCCAGGCCGATGAAGTGCTCGCTGCCAATGTTGCTGACGAAGAGCGAGGCGCCCACCGCCGCCCAGCCCATGGAGCGTCCGGCCAGGAAGTAGCCGCTGAGCGTGCCGCGGTGGCGGCTGGACGTGCGCCGCACGGCCACGAAGCCCACGGCGAGCACCAGCGCGAAGTAGAGCGCCACCACCAGGATGTCCCACGCCTCCATTTGGGCGGCAGCCATTTTTTTCCGTTGTTTTTATAGCGGTTTTTATATTGTTCTTTATAGATTGAATATTCGTTAAAAATGTAAAATATATAATACAGATTTCTAAAATTCCAACATGGGTAAAATTCGAATTTATAAAAGTATTTAAATGTATAAAATTCAAATTGCAGATTTATACAAATTCTACTTACAAATGTGCAGGATTCGGTGATGTTACGTGAACAACACTCAATTGAAATTCAAAGTACTCTTGGTTTTGTTTCGATGCTTTGTTTTCTGTGTATTCTATATTTTATGATTTATCATGTCTGAATGTTTTCTTCCCTCGCTTATCTTCAGCAGCTAAATCTGTGAGTAGAGCCGCTGTCATGTCTCATGTGAATGAAACAACATCTTTAGATCAAAGCAGAGGACAGCCTGGATATTTCCTCTCATCTCAAGCTTCAAATGCTATGAAGACTAGAGCGGGTCTTCTTCAGCGATATGAAAAAGCATACAAAATATATAGGCCTATTATATATATATATATATATATAAATATTTCTTATAGTGATAAAATATGAATGGCATTCAAATATGAATCTCCTGCGTATTTGGAGCTATAGAAATAGGATCGGTTCAGGTTGTAGTTTTGCAGCGGTGCATCATGGGTAGGTTCTGATGGACAGAGACACTCTGAAAGGGACAGTGGGACACCTGGGTGGGAACGCACGCACGCACGCACGCACGCACGCACGCACGCACGCACGCACGCACGCACGCACGCACACACACACACACACACACACACACACACACACACACACACACACACACACACACACACACACACACACACACACACACACACACGCGCGCAGAGAATGATTAGTCTATACATTACGTTGTTGTCGGGTGAAAACCTTGTATGTCCAAAACCGTTCGTTTACTACTGGTCTACAAGATACACTACACCACTAAGATATCCATGTACCTGTCAAACTACTGGTCTACAAGATACACTACACCACTAAGATACCCATGTATCTGTCAAACTACTGGTCTACAAGATACACTACACAACTAAGATACCCATGTATCTGTCAAACTACTGGTCTACAAGATACACTACACAACTAAGATACCCATGTACTTGTCAAACTACTGGTCTACAATATACACTACCACTAATATAGCCTACCCATGTACCAGGCTGTCAAACTACTGGTCTACAAGATACTAAGTTACCCATGTACCTGTCAAACTACTGGTCTACAAGATACACTACAATGAGTTACCCATGTACCAGGCTGTCAAACTACTGGTCTACAAGATACACTACACAACTAAGATACCCATGTATCTGTCAAACTACTGGTCTACAAGATACACTACACAACTAAGATACCCATGTACCTGTCAAACTACTGGTCTACAAGATACACTACACCACTGAGTTACCCATGTACCAGGCTGTCAAACTACTGGTCTACAAGAACGTCAAAGACTTCCAAAACACCAGAGGCAGCTCCACTAATCATGTTCAACCCAAATTTGGCACAAATTAACAAAGGCTTAAATTCATTCTCCTGCTATGCCACACACATGTGGAAGGCCCTACCAACGGCCTTAAAGGAGTGGAAATCCCGACTCCTTTAAAACCGCTCTGAAAGAACACTTACAGGAGGCTGCAACTCAAAAGTGGCCCCAATAAAGCCAATAAAGTATTTAATCAATCAAAAAAATCAATCAATCAAAGCTGCATAAATCTGTATAAACTAATGTTAAAAAGTTTGTTATCCTTACCTCCCCCTGACATTTGTTATGATATCTTCTGCGTAGTACTGTGTTCTATCTGTCTGTAATTCAATCTTAGGCCTATATGAGTAAAACAAATTGAAACAAGCCATAGACTTGTTTTGGGAGCATTATTTTTGTTAACCTTGTACCAATGAACTGTACCGTCATGAAACTGTACCTTTTCCTATGCAAACTTCTAATAAATACTTCAATCAATCAACCAATCAATCAATCAAAACGTAGGCCTACCTCCCGTAAGAGTTCAAGTGGCTTGCTGCATCTCATAGAAGCTCATGTCTGGAACATTCAGACAAGGCACTGCACAGACCATTAGAGTTGTGCCTTGCAGAATCCTCCTCCTACTAAAAGAAGAGAGCAATGATGCTGTGACGGTAAAGGTAGGCTACACCACACCCAGACCAAATATAGCTGTCATTTACCACGGGTAATTATTAATTTAGCTTCCCTTTCCCACAGGGAACCATTAGGCCTATACCACCACTCACGTGTCTATGTGTTAAAGTTTTCAAAGTTTCAAGAGAAGACCCGTATCCTCTGGAAATACTGAAGAGAGAGACAGAGAGAGAGAGAGAGAGAGAGAGAGAGAGAGAGAGAGAGAGAGAGAGAGAGAGAGAGAGAGAGAGAGAGACACTATGACCTACTGTGTTCCTAATATGATTGCCTACTAATCTAATAAATACCTGATATACTCATTACAGTAATTTCATTTTTACTGTTACAAATGATCACATTTGAAATGAGCTATGAGCCCTGAGTAGTACTGACATAGGGGCCTAAATGGTTCTGCATTCTCTGCACGTTAAACCTTAGTTTTTGATACCATGCCCTTCCCCCTGGTGCCACCATCAGGCCAAACACTCAAGTGAGCAAATTATAGAGGGGGTCTGAAGGCCTGAGGTCCATTTTCTACCAAAGAAAACGTTGGTTCTAGAACTGTCTCTGTTCTAGATACTTAGATGCTTTTCATGTCCATGTTTAGGTTCCACTTCTGAAACTGTCAGTGTTCTGGACCAATTCATTGTCAGTGGAAACTGGTTCAATATTAGGTGGGATAAAAGGAACTGAACTGGTTCAACCCCAGTGGAAAAGGGGCCTGCCTGTAGTGTGTTATTGCCTGTGTTAGTATTTGTTTACTGTTGCGTAAAAAACGAATGTTGCACAATGTGCAAAATATAATAGGGGTCCCGATCCTGTCAGCTTGTTGATGCAGAGGGTCCGGGAACCTGTTTTGTTTTCTCTCTCCATCAACTGCACTGCAAGACAACCTCATGATGACTTTATCAGTAATCCACTGTGTCCTCTAATGGACAGCTGTTTGAAACGTTCGCACTTTTTTTTACTAAATGCACATAATGGGCAAATTCTCTGCACCACTTCACGCATGCACGTGCACAGCTGTGTGTGTGCACTGTGTTACTTATAAACCTTACTGTACATGCACTGTGCGAGTGACACACACCTGACGACTGTTAGCGGTGTAATTATTAGCCATTAGCGCTGCTAACGAGGCCCACACATGGGTCAGGCAGGCTTTCTGCGTGAGCACCGTGATTCTGCACTTTTACACAAACTGTATATTTGGCCTCGGGCCAGTCTGTGTTTACGCCCGTATAGCCAATCAGGGACCAGCATTCTTGGTGCGTCACCATCAGCAGCCAATGAGGGACCAGCATTCTTGGTGACCAACAATAAGTGTGACCTGATATATAAATAACAAGGCGCAAGTTGGCACCTCGACAGAGTGCCAACTTGCCCACCCACATACAAGTAGGCCATACGTGGCCACGAGTGCACTAGGTGCAAGTTGGCACTTCGACAGAGACCAGGGGCATAGTTCAGCCGATTTAAAATGACTCCAATACGGAAGTAAAACTTCCTATGATTGGCCGCTAGTTGCGCTGTTCCCCCCCCCCGGCCGATCGCGAAAAGAATTGTACTCCATTGGATCCCATTCATTTCCCCCTTTCATTTTCTAACCTTAATTAACATTTTCATGAATACTGTATGGTTCCTATCGCTAGTTAAAAATTGCCTTTCAATCACCATCATATTCGTTTTGTTGAAATGTGGTCCAATTTATTTTAAAATAAATGATAAAGTTGCGGGGGGGCGTGGCCAACTAAACTGATACCAGCTGGCTGTGTTCTTCTTCGTGTGCTGTATTTCGGGAGGCCAGACCACATTCTCCCATGTATCCCTGCGTTGCATGTGACCGTTGGCAGCCAATAGCATCTCTGATGCCTTTACAATTCTATGATGGCGACACCCATATTCCAAGGGGTAGAAAGGGCCATTTGCGCTGCATAGAAACCAATGGCTTCGCTTCGTCCATATTTTTCTACAGTCTAGCTCCAGACTCTATTCAGGAGGTAAGCCCATATAGAACCTCACCCTCCACTGCATACTGTTGTGCTCCGAGATGAGGTCCTCCGTGGATATCACCGGGCTGGGGTAGAATGCTTCCACGCCGAGGTAGATCACCCTTTTCCCAAAATTGTATCCAAAAAGTAAAGGTAGTTCCACACTCCCAGAGTATGATTTTCCATCCGCCGCTACATAAAACATACACAACGGCGTTGGGAAAACTGTTTAAATTGCTTATTTAGTCTCATTGAACCCGGAAAAGCCCCCGGCGGCAGGTGCCAGGTACTGCTCCCTTCCGGTTGTAGCAGAGTAGGTAGGGAATAGAATAGTAGAATAGTACTGGCAACTGCCGCCGGGGGAGTTCTGGTTGAATGGGAAAACTTGACACTGGCTGACAAAACAAGCGATTTAAGCGGCTGTTTCACGCCAAATAAAATAAATGGGGGGTGGGTGTTCACTGGGAGGAGTGATGACTACCTTCGCCTCTGGCCTCCTGAAAGGTGGACTTGAAAACAAAGGCGAAACACTAATTTGCATGTTGATCGCAACCTTAAGCTTACGGACGGCCCCACTAGCCATTGAGTCCTGCTGCCGACAGGAGTGCGGCGCTGTGAGCTTGTATATCTGCTATTTTTCAATATATATTTTTTTTAAGATTTGTTTTTGGGCTTTTTATGCCTTTATTCGATAGGACAGTAGACGGGGAGATGGGGAATGACATGTGGCAAAGGTCGTCCGGATCGGGAATCGAACCGGCGACGCCAGCAGGCATCATATCCTAGTATATGGTACGCGCCTTGACCACCAGGCCAGCGGGCACCCCTAATTTTCAATAGTTAAAGTTAAAATAATGCTTAATAATGTGTTCCCAGTCTAAATGGGTTAAACCCCCTCCTCCCCCTATGAAGAACATTCATGGGGCGTCCGCAGTGAATCCTTGTACCCAGGGCCCAGAATTTGGTGAGACACCCCTGAGCAGTGAGCACACAAACAAACAGGGTTTAAAAAGTAAAAGTTCAGAATCAGGTGTATCTGACTGACAGTTGGTTTGCTAACGTCGACGATATAACGGCGTATAATAAATGTACATTTCAACAACAATCACAGTCTTGTTCTTTTTCTCAGTATACTGGTAGTATTATTTAAATCTGGAGATCAGCTTAGGCCTCTTACGAGGTGGGCGTACATACATGTGTTTTTCCTTTGTGAGAAGAACACTCTCTCCATCAAAATGTTATTCAACAACATACGGGGGACATTTGAGCCGAAGCATCATGCTTTTTGTAGCTGAGCAGACAGCAAGGGTCGAAGGTCAAAGAAGGTCACGACTCATGGAACCCAACATGAATCATTAATTAGAACAGGGGTGGACAGCATTTTCTTCCAGGGGGCCATACTGACTGACTGAGGCCATGGCTACACGGAGCTGGATATTTCATATAGGGCCTATCCTTTTTTTTAAGATATCCACATAGAAAAATATCTAGGTCGGTAGGTCCACACGGAGCTGGATATTTCATATATCCCGGTTTTTCAGATATCCACATAGAAAAATATCCAGGTCCACACGACAAAGATATCTAGGTCTAACAAGCACACACACAGTAAAGTCTTCAGAGATATCCGGGTTCCCTGTCTACACGGATCCAGTGAATCGGATATTTTTCAATCTCTCCACTTATTTATCCGGTTTAAAAAATATCCAGCTTCGCAGCCGAAATATCCAGCTTCATGTGGCTGCAAGCCCCAACAGCACCAAAATGTCTAGCTTCAGAAATATCCAGCTACATGTAGCCGGCACCTGAGTGCCACACACTGAATAGAGCACCAAAGTCTGTCGTCATTTACACATCCTACATGCATTTCCCCTCCCCCATTCTGAATCCCCCATTTATTTTATTTTATTTTATTTTTTATTTTTTTGTATATCATGTCAAATAAGAACTCTGTATCAAAGATAACAATAAGAAGAATCAATTGGCGGCAAGAAAGCGCTAACGTCACTGCTACATCTTCACCAGAAACAGACTGCATCAAATATGAGTGGCTGACTTATCGCAAACCATACGGAGCTACCTCCCTGACAATATCGCAGAGACAGTTTGTTTTGGACGCCAATGCTTAGGCTATATGAGATGGTTTTAAAATTCTAATAAGCCATATATGCCTTAATACATTATAACTGCCCTCTGTTACAAAACATGAATACAAAACTATTGTATTTATTTTAGAAATAGTTAATCATTCATTCAATAGGGACCACTCCCGTCGCAAGTTGGTGATGTGTGGTCCAGCCCTATGGAATGTATGCGCGAATAAAAAGTATTTAAAATATTGTTTTGGTGCTCATATTAATCTTAGGAAGTATTATGTAGTATGTGTACTCACCTTTATTAGACACTAGAGGGCGCCACTATACTGTTGCTTAAACACAACCACTGGCTACTTATGCCCCAAATCCATTTTCCCAGATGTTTGGCTGCTTTTTTTCTGCCCTTCCTAAAATGCTACACCTATAAACGTAATCACTTGAAAATTAATAGCATTTTTTGCTTTAAATAAAAGTGTGGTGTATCATGGTGTTGCATGAAAAACAGTGGTGTAAGAGCATTTACTCAAGTAGGCATACTGTACTGAAGTGCACTTTTGAGAGTTTCTTACATTACCATACTCCACTACGTCTCAGAGGCAAATATTGTACTTTTTACCTACAGGGCTTTATTCAGCCCTATAGTAGGCCTAAGGGGCTTTTTGAAATCTTTAAACTCACAACGTGTCACATTTGTGACGCATTGTGAGCTTGTAGATCTGCTATTTTCAAATTAAGCATTTGTGCATACATTTGGAAACTTGTGAAATGGGAGAGTAGCCTATATACCGGTACTTCCAGTACTTAAGTACATTTTAATGTCAATACTTTAGTACTTTTACTCAAGTACATTTTAAATACCAGACTTGTATTTGTAACAGAGTATTTCTACATTGTGGTATTGGTACTTTACTTTTACTTAAGTACAAAATGTGAGTACTTCTTCCACCACTGGAACTTTTAAAGGTGATACACCATGAAAATTCACTTTTCCTATTTTAAAACCTTTTTTTGGGGTCCCACTAGCACCTTCTATCCTCACAAAGTCCCATTTCAGACCGCTGTGTCTTTCTCTGGTTTTGGGAAGGTGGAGGTTAAAAGCATCCCACGGGTTCTCAAAACAGGCTGTCCAGATTTGCTGCCGTTTGTGACGTCATAAACGTCCATTTTTTAAGTTGAAGTTCAGGCCAAAGGTGGTACTGCAGCTGAAAATGCTCTGAGAGCCATTCAAAAATGAGAGGCTCTCTATTCAGGAGTGGTAATTTAGCATCAAACCTTTTGAAAAACGTTTTTGGGACATAAACAATATGACATAAATACTTTTTAAATGCATGGTGTATCACCTTTAAGGTTCACTTCGAAACAAGCAGGGCTCTCGATCAACATAAAATTCAGTCAATTAATCAAACAATCAATCAATCAATCGATGCGATCTGAGCACCGACTCCTGAATCGCTGCTCCACACTCTATATCTAACATCAGGGTCTAGAGCTCTACAGTGTTGTTAGCTCTAAACCCTCCAGTCCACACTCTGTTATCTAACATCAGGGTCTAGAGCTCTAGTGTTGTGATCAGGGTCTTCTAGAGCGGTGGTTCTCAACCTTTTCAGGCCACGACCCCCAAAATAATCATATTTTAAAATGACAAAATAAACATTGGCCAAATTGTCAAATATGGGCAGAAATTGTGAAAATAGCCGATCAACATGCTCACACATTTTCACAATAGAACTGTGTTATACAAAATGTAATGCCTCAACTGTTAGTGCTCGTCACAGTCGTCAGGGTGGCTGGTGGGTGGGGGGTCCCCAGTTCAAATATGATTATTTTGGGGGTCGCGGCCTGAAAAGGTTGAGAACCAATGATTTAGAAGGCATTTTTGGGTTAAAGTTAGTTGACAGAAGAATGTAAGAAACCCGAGCTGTCCATCAAATTTACATAAACAAAAAGAAAACAAAACAAAACATGAAAGACACGTTAACCACAGGTTTAAACATAATTACAGCGATACCCCTGGGAAACACCACGTGCGTGCACATCAGGATCACACACTTTTTGACCAATTGTTATTTTGCTTTTCGTGCAAATCACTGAGGCCACTCGGTGCAGATTACAAACTCTGTCAGGCAGAAACCATGCAGGGCTGTTCCTGTTGTCCTATGAAATTAAGAGCACTACAGACTAGGGGTCTTCAAAGTTTTCAGGCCAAGGACCCCTTAGTTGAGAGAGACATGAGACAGGGACCCCCACAATCTGTTCATAGATTTCATATAATTTCATCGTTTGACAGCACCATCGTCAGTGTATTTTGGATTCATGTCAATTTGTGTTTTCAGATATTTAACCACTTGAGCCGTCAATACCTAATAAACTTGACCTTTCACTCTGTACTTAGTCTGCTCTTTTTCCCCCTCTACACCAAAGCTCTTTGCCGAAAATAGACGATCTACACACTAAAAACGGCTGGGTTGAAAATAACCCGATCTGGGTTGTATTATAACCCACCCCTGGGTAACTATTGGACCTACCCAACAGTAGTAAATCTTACACAGCAAAATGGGTAGGTCCTTTCTACCCAGCACCATAGTAAGATATTCTACCACATCCTGGGTAGAATTTTTTACTCAGCTCTGGGTCAACCACTATTATTTACTATATATTTTACCCACATGTGGGAAGTATATTTTACTCATCGTAAATGACCATGCTTATATTCTTTGACATTAACATAAGATAAGATTTGTTTCAGGGTTTTTTTCTCAGATAATTTGTTCCAAGTATAGCAATAAACATAAAGGTACATAATTGTAAATTATGCAACAATGTTGAATAGCAATAATCAGAGAAGTTTCGTGTAGATCAACATAATAACCTCAAATGTATCATGAGTTCTTCTCTTTCAGAACAGCAGGGGGAGGGAGCTCAAGCATAAGCTAGCAGCCTAGCAGTTACGGTTAGGGTTTTGGCTCAAATACTGACAAATGAAATTCTGACATATGACAGTCAGCTTGATACATTTAGCATTTTAGCTACCAAAAGCTTAGAAAATATCCCTGAAAACCTAGAGAAATGCTTTTCCCAGCATGCTTTGCATACCAGGTGACCAACTTAAGTTTAAAACTACCCATACTGAGTAAAACAATTTTACTCAGCAGCTGGGTAATGTATGAGCTGTACAAAACAACCCATTATACATGTTACAGGATGTTTGGGTAA
>NC_137831.1:7557559-7605059 GCF_963921795.1 Nannobrachium achirus | reverse complement strand
CCACTACATTTAGTTGAACACTTCAGTTACTTGGCCAATTCACGCAAGTAAAAGATACTATGGTCTCAATGTGTTTTTTTACTGGTTAAATAAAGGTTAAAAAAAGGAATGTGACACACGTCACATGTGAATGTTAACATCATACTGTCATACAAAAAAGTAATCACATAATAATTGAACACAAGCTTTAAATGTTGGCCTTTGAGCGTAAGGAAGTGAGAGTGAGGAAAAGACAAATGCCTTTATCTGAACAAACAGACTCTGAGCACAACTCATCACACTCAGGACATGCAAATATTTATCGTACCTTTGATTTAATCTTCCATAACACAGGCACACACACACACACACACACACAGGCACACGCACGCACGCACGCACGCACGCACGCACGCACGCACGCACGCACGCACGTACGCACACACACACACACACACACACACACACACACACACACACACACACACACACACACACACACACACACACACACACACACACACACACACACACACACACACACACACACACACACACACACACACACGGCCGTCACAAGAAGGGGGGGAAGTGGGACTGAGTTAGGCTACTAGGTGGAGGGGCCTGGAATTATGCTATACCTAGCTATTGAAAAATAGCAGATATACAAGCTCACAGCGCTGCACAGAGTGCCGCGCTACAAGCTTGTAGATCTGCTATTTTTTAAGCGAACATTTGTAACTCAAATTTTGCATCTAGGGGGTCCCTGGAACTAAATATTTTGAGATGGGGGTCCGTGGCCAAATACATATCATTTTGGGGGTCCTTCGCATGAAAAGGTTTGAGCACCACTGACATAGAAACATAAGTTTTTAAAAAAACCTTGGAAGGATTTGAAATATTCAGACTCCGCCCAAACTTTCACGATTTTTCAAAAATAGCAGATCTACAAGCTCGCAGCGCGGCACTCGGTGCCGCTCTGTGAGCTTGTATATCTGCTATTTTTCAATAGCTAAAGCACAAAATGTGAGTGAATCCTTGTACCCAGGTGCGACACCCCTGCAAACACACACACACACACACAATACAATACAACGATGAGATATGAATCAAGCGCTTCTCGCCGCAGAAATCCTCATCAGGCGCATTTCTGTCGACACTTGCAGAAAACCTCGACATTGTTCTCATTGAGCAGGAGAGAGAAATCGCTTTTGCAATCTAAATGAAAAGCTGCTCCATGGCGATAATCAGCTAAAAACAGCAGATCTACGATCTACGGCAAGGCATTACAATGTGACGCGCTGTGAGCTTGTAGATCTGCAATTTTTTGCAGCGTATAACGTGTGGTATGACTGAAACCGAGAGCTCACACGCTGGTTACTTAATAATAATGAATTGCATTTTTATAGCTGCTTTTCCAAGTGCTCAAAACGCTTTACAATGGTTCATTCATTCATACAAATAGCTGCGTCTCAAGTCCTTAAATCCATCCTATTTCCTTGCTTGCATGTTAGTCCCTCCCATTGAGGAAATAGAGAAGAGGAGACGTCCCATTGGCCATTTCTGATGACAACATCACAGGTGATAGGCCAACTCCCAGTGGGTGGGACTAACACAGAAGGAAATAGGAAACAAGTGAAGGAAATAGGAATAATTTAAGGACTTGAGATGCGGCTCGGAGGTGAAGCGGCGGACAGTTGACGCCAGCGTCCTCACTTCCCACATTCACACACCAACGGTGGCAAAGCTGACACGGACTGACTCATCGGAGGCAACGTGGGGTTCAGTGTCTTGCCCAAGGACACTTCATTGGATCATTGGCCAACCTGGTCAACCTGCTCTACCTCCTGAGCTACGTAGCCTGCAAAACCTCTGAGAGGATCCAACGGGATTCGCTAAGACGCCCAGCCTTGCCTAGCCTTCTGGGGTGAACCGACGTAGTCTTATAATACTGTTCGGATACAGCCTAGTCGTAGAGCTATCAGATTCGATGGTGGATGGAATTCTGCCCAGCTCGAGCCGAGCGGACATGTATAGGCAGGGTTTAGACGTGTGGCGTGACACGTGTTGCCGTTGTACAGGTCATGATGTCGGCCCCGGCAACGCATGCTGTCTATAGGACGATATTCTCATGTGACAGGGTTTATCTCCATATAGAAGGTTTTCAACATCTCCATATATTTTTCTTCCTGATAACAAAATCAAGTGTAACATCCGTCCCCCAAAAAAAGGACCTTGTTCACGTGAATGAAGTGCTTTTGCAGCCTGCACAATAGCGACTCCTACTGGGCCACTAATGGGAACTGCAGGTAATTCTGTTCTTCTGCGTGAGCTTCGATTTCAAGAGCTCTCCCTTGGCACTCTCTCTCTAAAATGAAGCAAGGCCTGGAGACTGAAGTCCCTCTCCTACGGCCTGTGGAGACCTGAGTGAACGCATACCGACTTCAACTGTTGGAAAAAGGAACGGCATTTGTCTCTGCAGGGTTGCTGAGCTGTCAACAAACACTGAAAGTGTGTGTGCGTGCACGCTCGTTTAGTGTATGTGTGTGTGTTACAATTACCGTATTTGTCCCTGTGTGTGTGTGTGTGTCTGAATGTGTTAATAGACAGTCAAGGCTACAAATACCTTGCATATTATCTGTTTGACCATATATGTGAATGTACTGTATTGTGTGTGTGTGTGTGTGTGTGTGTGTGTGTGTGTGTGTGTGTGTGTGTGTGTGTGTGTGTGTGTGTGTGTGTGTGTGTGTGTGTGTGTGTGTGTGTGTGTGTGTACATGTGCGTGCGTGTGTGTTTAAGAGGAGACTCAGCGAGACATGCAGACCATTTCAGTGATGAAATCCAGACAGCTGGTCTATGCAGGGAACCTGACCTCTGTAACACTGTCTGTCTGTCTGTCTGTCTGTCTGTCTGTCTGTCTGTCTGTCTGTCTGTCTGTCTGTCTGTCTGTCTGTCTGTCTGTCTGTCTGTCTGTCTGTCTGTCTGTCTGTCTGTCTGTCTGTCTGTCTGTCTGTCTGTCTGTCTGTCTGTCTGTCTGTCTTTCTGTCTGTCTGTCTGTCTTTCTTTCTTTCTCTGTGTGTCTGTCTGTCTGTCTGTCTGTCTGTCTGTCTGTCTGTCTGTCTGTCTGTCTGTCTGTCTGTCTCTGTGTGTCTGTCTGTCTGTCTGTCTGTCTGTCTGTCTGTCTGTCTGTCTGTCTGTCTGTCTGTCTGTCTCTGTGTGTCTGTCTGTCTGTCTGTCTGTCTGTCTGTCTGTCTGTCTGTCTGTCTGTCTGTCTGTCTGTCTCTGTGTGTCTGTCTGTCTGTCTGTCTGTCTGTCTGTCTGTCTGTCAGTGAACTGTCTGTCTGTCTGTCTGTCTGTCTGTCTGTCTGTCTGTCTGTCTGTCTGTCTGTCTGTCTGTCTGTCTGTCTGTGTCTGTCTGTCTGTCTGTCTGTCTGTCTGTCTGTCTGTCTGTCAGTGAACTGTCTGTCTGTCTGTCTGTCTGTCTGTCTGTCTGTCTGTCTGTCTGTCTGTCTGTCTGTCTGTGTCAAGTCAAATCAATTTTATTCATAAAGCACGTTTAAAAAACAGGCAAGGGAGCTGAGCTGCACTGCAAACAAATACGAATTCACAAGATACATCAGAAGTACACTTCACAGCATACAAATATAGCAGAGCAAGGGCAATAACGCTGGGCTACAAAACAAGTTTAAGAACAGCATAAGAGTGACCAACCACCTCTTCAAGGAGGCATGAATGGAGAATGTGTAAAAGGCCAGGTAGTTTTAGGCCTGGATGAAAAGAAAAGTACCGTCCAAAGCAGGGACGTGCAGAGAATGTTAGAGAGACAGGGGCTGAAAGTTCTAAAAGGGCCTTTTGGTGAAAATATCGAAAATAGCAGACCTCCAAGCTCACAACGCGTCGCAGCACAACGCGTTGTGAGCTTGAAGGTCTGCTATTTTCGATGCTTGATACCACACTGAACATTATCAAGTCAATACTGGAGATGTGGCGTATGGCTTTGATTTCTACACAGAGACGGCAATTCTTTCAACATAAGACGCTGCATTCAAGTTCAGGAAAGTTTGGACAAGGCAATTCTCTTGAAAACTGCATTCCTGGTCTGGAGAGGGCACTTTTTTACAGACAGATAAAAGGGCAAGGGCTAAAGCCTCCTTTGATGTCTATGTGTGCACGTGCCTGGTCCAAAGGGACCTAACAAAAAAGGAGGCAGCTCCAAAGCTTTGGATCAGCGAAACATCGGTCTTTGTATAGGGAAGTCAGTCCGTCTGTGCCGGCTCTGCCCTCACATCTTATCAGAGTTGAAAAGCCAGTATTAATTAAAGTCTGTCGTGTTAATGATGGTCATCTCATCCCCAGGGCTGTTGGGAGCAGGCCTGGAATTTCGTCATTTAAGGCCACTTGGCCTTTGGTGCTGTCCATTTTTTAGGGCACAAACGCCAAAAGCCAGGGCAGGAAGGCCATCAAATAAAACAAGATTTTAGTCCATTAAGGAGTCAGCTTAGGTGGTTGGGGCATCTAGTACGGATGCCTCCCGAGCGCCTTCCTAGGAAGGTCCTCAATGCACGTCCCACTGGGAGGAGACCCCGTGGCAGACCAAAGACCAGATGGAGGGATTATATCTCCAAACTGGCTTGGGAACGCCTCGGTATACTCCCTGAGGGAGTGTAGGAAGTTGCTCGGGATAAGGAAATCTGGAGGTCTCAGTTGGAACTGTTACCCCCGCGACCCGATTCCGGATAAGCGGTTGAAGATGGATGGATGGATGGATGGATGGATGGATGGATGGATGAATTTAAGGGTTACTGAACAGGACAATAACAGCAACGATGTCATGGGATGTCGATTATCTGCAGGGGAGCATTAACATATAGACCAGGGGTCTTCAACAGGGGGTACAGGACCCCTAGGGGGTCCTCAGAGCTACTACAGGGGGGCCTCCAAATCTTTGTGTGATATTAACCACTTAAATCCTAGTGTCCATATTCAGAGAACTTTAACCAAAAATAGCAGATCTTCAAGCTCACAACGCCTCACAGCATAGATTGGCTATTTTTGGCAAAGAGGTTTGGTGTAGAGGGGAAAAAAGAGCAGACTAAGTACAGAGTGAAATGTCAAGTTTTAAGCATTGACGGTTCAAGTGGATAAATATCTTATAGCACAAATTGACATGAATCCAAAACACACTGATGATTGTGCTGTCAAACAATGAAACTATATGTAATCTATGAAAAGGTTGTGGGGGTCCCTGCTTCATCTCTCTCTCAACTAAGGAGTCCTTGGCCTGAAAATGTTGAAAACCCCTGATATAGACGTTGTCGAGTGATGCCATGGCAATGCTAGTGCATATAATCTCAGCAGTGGCCGGACACAGGGCTCCACAAAGCGGACACAGGCCGCTTTCGCTGGCTGGCGGTGCTTGTAGATCTGTGCTTTTCAAACTTTCCTGAACTTGAATGCAGCATCTTATGTTGAAAGATATCCCCTCTGTGTGTAGGAATCCATGCTGTTACGCCACATCTACACTATTGACTTATGCTTAGTTCAATGTGGTATAGAACAGTGAGTCATGACGTCACTCGCTCATCCCCCGGTTCCACGGAAGTAATTCTCTATGGAGAATAACATTGGGTCATCTTAAATCGTCTCATTTAAGCATTGTGGTCCAAAAATAAACAAACAGTCTTTGCGATATTGTCGGCGAGGTGGCTCTGTATGGTTTATGATAGTCAGTCACTCATATTTGATAAAGCCTGTTTCTAGTGAAAATGTAACTAATTCGGCGACGACAGTAACATTGGCGTCTTTTCACCATCAGTTGATTCTTCATATCCATATGAGTCAAACCGCTGAGATCATTTGTTTATAATTGGAACACAGTTCTTATATGACACGATATGAAAAAGGTCTATGGGAATTCAGAATGGGGGAAGAAAACCGCGAACCAGGTAGAATGTGTAAATTACGTCACACTTCACTACTCTATAAGCTCTGAAAATAGGCGACCTCCGTATAGCTTGTTATCATCTCCTCTTGGGAGGTGATCTGCTCGGTCATGTTGCTGTAGTTCTCAGTCGTCAAGTAAACACCATTCTTGTCTCGAGCTTGAAGGTCTGCTATTTTCGGTATTTTCACCAAAAGTGCCCTTTTAGACATTTCTAACATTCTCTGCACGTCCCTGGAGTCTGGACATTTACGTAGTAGTTTGTTCCAGTTTCTCTCTCTCTCTCTCTCTCTCTCTCTCTCCCTCTCTCTCTCTCTCTTTCTCTCCCTCTCTCTCTCCCTCTCTCTCTCTCTCTCTCTGAATATGAACACAGAGATGAGAGGCCAAAGGAATCAAAAGGGCTTGTTAGTTGAAGGAAGCAGGGCGGTGTGGTGTACTGTACTGTACTGTACGAGTCAGAAAGGTATTTCCATAACGTGTGATCCTTCTGATAACCGTACGAGCTGCAGCTTCCCACTGGCTTTGCCTTTGCCTATAGCGTGTGGGCAGTAATATGTATGCAGCCACCACCTGTGTGTGTGTGTGTGTGTGTGTGTGTGTGTGTGTGTGTGTGTGTGTGTGTGTGTGTGTGTGTGTGTGCAGGGACGTGCTGGCCATTGGGAAAAGCGGGACAACCCCCGAATGGCCGGTTCATTCCCGGACGGTCCAGGCCGGCCATTAGGAAAAAAATAAAATGTCGGCCTTCGTTCCATTTTGGGGGCTGGGCGGCCAAGTTTCCAAGTTTCAAATGCATACATTTTTTCGCTTCGTCATACAAGGCCGTTGCACAAAAGTAGTGAAAACAGCAGATCTACAAGCACACAACGCCTCGCGGTACGGGACAACCCCCGAACGGCCGGTTCATTCCCGGACGGTCCAGGCCGGCCATTAGGAAAAAAATAAAATGTCGGCCTTCGTTCCATTTTGGGGGCTGGGCAGCCAAGTTTCCAAGTTTCAAATGCATACATTTTTTCGCTTCATCATACAAGGCCTTTGCACAAAAGTAGTGAAAACAGCAGATCTACAAGCACACAACGCCTCGCGGTGCGAGGCGTTGTGTGCTTGTAGATTGGCTGTTTTCACTAGTTTAAATCATTTTTAAAATGATAAATACAAAACAAACGGTTTTGGACATACAAGGTTTCCACCCGACAACGACGAAATATAACTCATGTACAGTAATTGGCCCACTGGCTTGTCACTTGTCATTTTCTGAAATGGCAAATCTTTGAGTAGCAGCAGCGCTATAGAGAGAGATCTCTCTCTATAGCGCGCAATGAGGGCCTCTCCAACTCTTTTTCCCGGGCTGAATCAGGGACCCAGCACGTCCCTGTGTCTGTGTGTGTGTGTGCGTGTGTGTGTGTGTGTGTGTGTGTGTGTGTGTGTGTGTGTGTGTGTGTGTGTGTGTGTGTGTGTGTGTGTGTGTGTGTGTGTGTGTCTGATGTTGACACATCAGGTGGTCTGCAGTCAACAGAGACAACAGCACAGTTTAATTGGGAGGTTGTGACTCGTGCACGCACACACACACACACACACACACACACGCACGCACGCACGCACGCACGCACGCACGCACGCACGCACGCACTCTCACACACACACACACACACACACACACACACACACACACACACACACACACACACACACCACACACACACACACACACACACACACACACACACACACACACACACACACACACACACACACACACACACACACACACACACACACTGGAATGACCCCTGGTGTGTGCAGACTCTTTGATGTGTGTGTCCTCTGTATGGAGGCAGGGAAAGAAGCTGAACCACTGCTTCCACTGACTCTGTAAAATCTATTATGTAGAAGACTTTAGCTACTGTACATACTGTGCGCAGAAGTGATGATATTCTCGATAACACACACCCTCTCCTGTAATATTAGTACTAGTTGGACTCCTAATGTTTAGGCAAGGGTCTTCAACGTTTTCAGGCCAAGGACCCCTTAGTTGAGAGAGAGAGAGAGAGAGAGAGATGAAGCAGGGACCCACACAATCTTTTCATAGATTCCATTTAGTTTCATTGTTTGACAGCACAATAGTCTTTTGGATTCATGTCAATTTGTGTTATCAGATATTTAACCACTTGAACCGTCAATTGAAACTTGACCTTTCACTCTGTACTTAGTCTGCTCTTTTCCCCCTCAAACCTCTTGCCGAAAATAGCCGATCTACAAGCGTGAGGCGTTGTGAGCTTGTGGATCTGCTATTTTTGGCTAACGTTCTCAGAATATGGACGCTGGGGTTCAAGTGGTTAATATAACAAAAGGAGGAAAAAAATAAGTTTCTGTCACACAAAGATTTGGAGGACCCCCTGAGTGGCTCTGAGGACCCCCTGGGGGTCCCGGCCCCCCTGTTGAAGGCCCCTGCTTTAAGGTGTAGTTTCATAGTAAATCAGTGTCATACATATACCTGAAAACAACATGGATGACTTGACTTTTAGTAATAGGGTCTCATGATCAAAATAAGAACATTATAATGGTGTGTAAAAAAGAACGTCTAAAATTTGCCACGCACAGGACCAAGTCTTTGCCACGGACACATTTGTCCTTGTACGGCATACATGGGCAACTGGCGGCCCGGGGGCCACATGCGGCCCTCACCTTCACTTAATGCGGCCCGCAGGTTAATACCGCAATACTAAATATTATATATATACAAAAATATTATTGATTTCAGCTGTTACAATTCCAAACATGACCTGCTTTAATTCCGTCAGTCTATATTAGTAGCTTAATGACAAGTATAGTAGTATAAAAATGTATTTTTTTTTATGTCAAATGTATTTGTATTTAGGTTCATAAAGTTAACATGAGTATATAGGTAACTAAATGCGTTTGAAATTAAATCAAAATGTTACATTTCAGGATTCCAATACAAAAAATAAGGTTAGGGTTAGGGTTAGGGTCAGGATTCCAATTCAAAAGATGCAAAAATAGCTGATCTACAATTACCCATTTATGGAGACCCCTGGTACCCATATATGGAGATTTATATATATGGAGATGCTGTGAGCCCCCAAACATGCTTATTTGTTATGTGAAAGTCCTATGATCTATCACATCTGACATCATACATACAATCCCTTTTATGCCCATATATTGAGATCCATGTCTATAGAGAAGGTATGTGGCAGATGTGGCCTCCATATATGGGCATTCCCATATGAAGTCCAATTAGATATGGGCTTAATATCGACACCAGGGATCTCCATATAAGGGCATAAAAGGGATTCTGTTAGTGTGGTTCCCCTGACATCTCAGTGATGTCAGAGCATCAAACCGAGCGTTACACGGAAACGTGACACGGAGACAAGATGTGACCGTTTGCACACTGAACTGCTACCTACGGTCGCAAATACACGCGCGCGCGTGTGTGTGTGTGTGTGTGTGTGTGTGTGTGTGTGTGTGTGCGTGTGCGTGTGCGTGTGCGTGTGTGTGTGTGTGTGTGTGTGTGTGTGTGTGTGTGTGGCTCCTCTCTCTCCTTTCTATAAGTAATCCCTACAGACCACAGTTGTAAAATAACGTGTTGTTAGTCAACTTGTGCAGTTAAGCAAGGGCTAAAAACATTAAACGGTTGAGAGAAGGCCCTGTAGCTGTTCTGTTCTCTTCCAGGGAACTGTACCGTTACTGTACTGTACTGTACTGTACTGTACTGTACTGTACTGTACTGTACTGTTACTGTAGTGTACTGTACTGTACTGTACTGTACTGTACTGTTACTGTAGTGTTACTGTAGTGTACTGTACTGTACTGTCCACTGGGTGTTTCCAGAGCTTAAAGGAGGAGATATTGAAGTGCTCCAGTTATTATTCTATCTGATGTGGGACAACTGGGTCAAAATGAGAGAGAGTTTAGCAAGGAGAATACAACCACGGGGGCGGCATAGCTCAGGGGTAGAGAAACCGTTATTAGAGCACGAAGGGTTCCCGAAAGGTTCCCATTTCGAATCCGGGCTCCCCCTGAGTTAATGTCGAAGAGTCCTTGGGCAAGACTCTGAACCCCACATTGCTCCTGGTGAGCAGGTTGGTGCCTTGCATGGTTTCCTCCGCCACCGGTGTATGAATATGTGCGTGAATGGGTGAATGTAATGCACAATCTCTGTAAAGCGCTTTGGATAAAAGCGCTATATAAATGCACCATTTACCATTTAACCACATACAGTATAGGCTACACCCACACACAGAACGACATAACTGGTCAGTGAATGTTCTACTATTTTTCAGTTCTACAAACACCAAAGCAGGGGTCTTCGACAGGGGGTCCGGGACCCCTAGGGGGTCCTCAGAGTCACTACAGGGGGTCCTCCAAATCTTTGTGTGATAGAAACGTCTTTTTTTTCTCCTTTTCTCCTTCTTTATATATTACCTACTTGAACCCCAGCGTCCATATTCGGAGAACTTTAGCCAAAAATAGCAGATCTACAAGCTCACAACGTGAGCTTGTAGATCGGCTATTTTCGGCAAGAGGTTTGGTGTAGAGGGGGAAAAGAGCAGACTAAGTACAGAGTGAAAGGTCAAGTTTCAATTGACGGTTCACATGGTTAAATATCTGAAAACACAAATTGACATGAATCCAAAATACACTGATGATTTTGCTGTCAAAGATGGAATCTATGAGGGGTCCCTGCTTCATCTCTCTCTCAACTAAGGTGTCCTTGGCCTGAAAACGTTGAAGACCCCTGCACTAAAGGGTCAAATAGAGGGATGGTTGTCTCGTGTGTATTTTAATTACTTGACTTAATATGCAGTATATTAACTTAATATGTACTGTAGCCTTTACAGTGAACATAGTCTATTTATTCTATACACTCACAACGCAGTGTGATGCGAGACATCCTATAGTTTGTATAGTTTTGTACATTTTTTTAATATTATAATGTTTAGGCTAATGTAAGATTCTTCCATGATCCTAGATTACTGAGCAGTACGCTGTCTCTATGCATTTGATGTATGCGTTTAGCTTCCTTATACTGTAAATCATACTGGATTGAGAGCGCCTGCTAAATGCCTAAATTTGCATTTTGAGCTCGTAGATCTTATTTGTTACTATTTTTTGAAGATATCATATTTTCTGAGATGTGTTTAAGATTATAATTTCTTTTTGTAATAATATTGTTTCTCTCACCTTCATAATGACATGTCTGTCTGTCAGTCCAATTGTCCATCAAGCATTCCTTATATACAGCATATAAAAATACCGTTAGTGCCTATTGAGATTGGCAGATTTCACCCAGGTTTTTTCATCTCAATCACGTCACTCTGCTGACCTCACTCAGCAACGAAAATTAACAAAAAAATAAGTAAAACAATTCACAGGAGGCAAGCAGTGATCACCCCATGATGTGCACTGCAATGTAGTTTCAAATGCACTAAATTGTAGGCGCTTTTTTGGGAGTAAAAAAATCAAAAAAGAAGAAGACACATGTGACACGCATGTGATCTTGGCAGGTTACCCCAGAAAATGTGCCAATCTCAACATGCACCAAAGGTATAGTAACTACAGTTTTCAAATAATTTGCAGTTAAGTAAAAAGTACAATATTTGCCTTTGAGATGTAGTGGAGTAGAAGTAAAGGGATTGAATACTCCAGCAAAGTAGAAATGCATCAACATTGCACACTACTTGTTACTTTACGCCACTGGTTTCCATCACAACATGCAGACACTCAGGGGTGAGTATGGATCTGTTATGTCCTGCATGTTAAGTGTACAGTATAATAGGCCTACAGTATGTATGTATTATGCTTAAAAATAACACGCAGCATCGCCTCTGGCTTTATTAGCCTAGCCTCATAGTGCAAGAGGAAAGCCCATGGGTGCATGACTGGGTCACGTTAGACTCTCACTCAAACACACACATGCACACACACATGCTCACACACAGTCCAGTGGACGGGCCACTAAGTGAGGAAAAAGGAGGTTAATGCACAGTATAGTACAACCAATAACCACTAACAAGTAGGCAGACAATAGGCAGACAAATGTGCAGCAGCAGCAGCATTAAGCACAATGCTTATGAAAATACATCATCGCTGTTGGGCTGAAACCTCTCATGTCCACGTTCTAACGCATTGTGCTTTCTTGTAAATTAATACCCCTATAGCAAGGGTCTTCAACAGGGGGTCCGGGACCCCTAATGCGTCCTCAGTTACTACAGGGGGTCCTACAAATCTTTGTGTGATAGAAACGTTTTTCTTATTTTTTTTTATCTTACAATAAATGCGAGAAAGAATCCGAACGATATCACAAAATCTCTGTGAGTGTGTATGTACGTATGTATGTAATCTGCGTATCTCGAGAACCGTTCATCCCACCAGGGGTGGGTCAGGTTCGACCCGACCCGATAGGCGATTTTCCGGAACCGGCGCGAAAGGTTTGGATTCTCCGTATGCAGAGCTGATGTCTGACATCAGGGTTTTCCGGAACTGGCACTGTGTCTGCAGAAGCGATCTCCATATATGGGCATAAAATAGACAAGCTTCTAGTATTTTTTTTTATTATTCCTACTCAGTCTGTGTCTCATAGGAGAGCTGTGGGTGGGTCAAATCCATCCACCAGTGTCATCATCAATAGGGAATCCAAGCTAATAGAAACTGCAGGCTTTCTATTCCTGAAAATTTGCAATGTTAAAGTGGAAGCCATTGTTCTCGCGATAATAAAAATCTACATATTTAAAAAGATATATATTGTTTAAAAAGAATATCTGTCAAACGATGATGTCACTGGTGGATGGATTTGACCCGCCCACAACACTCCTATGAGACCCAGACTGAGTAGAAAGAAATTGTGCTATTTTCATGAACATTAGTGAGGACCAATTATATGAAGACAGGTTGAAAAGTGGTGAAGTCCTTTAAGTAAAACATTTGAGTACTATCTATCTTTGAGTATCAAAGCAGCACCCTGGGTAAGGCAAAGACCTGCCCGCAGAAGCTTGTGATAGGCCGAACCGGAGGGGGAGCGCTCCCCTGATATCTTTATGAAGGAGTCCAGCTCCTTGTACAGTATGCAGTGTGTGATGCTGGTGTGTAGCCTACAGTATGTATCCATGGCTCTGTGGAAAGGAGGTTAATGTATAGTACTGTACGCTGGCCTCAGGCTGCAAGTGAGCATTCACACTGGACTGACTCAATAACAACAACAACAGCAACAATGATGATGATGGCTCCATGATTATGATGTCTTGTGACACTCACTGTATATGAACACATCTCTGATGCCCAGGGGTGTCACAAGGGGGGGAAAAGTGGGACTGAGTCCACTAGGGCCCAAGGTGGAGGGGCCTGGAATTATTTCATGCTTTATGCTATTGAAAAATAGCAGATCTACAAGCTCACAGCGCGCTGCTGCAAGCTTGTAGATCTGCTATTTTTGAAAAGTCGTGAAAATGTGTGCAAATCTTTGAAAATATGTATTTTTTTAAGCGAACATTATTTTGTAACTCAAAGTTTGCTTCTGGGGGGTCCCTGCCTGGAACTGAATATTTTGAGATGGAGGTCCGTGGCCAAATACATATAATTTTGAGGCTCAAAAGTTTGAGCACCACTGACACAGAAACATAGGTTTTTCAAAAAACCTGAAAAGGATTTGAAATAGTCAAAGACTTTTTTTCAAGTTTAAAAAAAAAATAGCAGATACACAAGCTCGCAGCGCGGCACTCAGTGCCGTGCTGCGAGCTTGTATATCTGCTATTTTTCAATAGTTAAAGCACAAAACAACGCGTAATAATGCGTTCCCACCCAGTCTAAACGGGTCAAACCCCCTCCTCCCCCTGTGAAGAACATTCATGTGGGGCCCACAGTGAATCCTTGGCTTGTACCCAGGGCCCAGAGTTTGGTGTGACGCCCCTGCTGATGCCATGAGCTCTGAGGTGGCGGACGACGGAACCATGAGCCTGGTTTCCAGTGTCCGCTCCGAGGAGTGATCTGAACTGGAGTGGAAACATAATATTATGAGAGGGGGAATTCTGTGTAATATTGTGTGCATGCGCGCGCGTGTGTGTGTGTGTGTGTGTGTGTGTGTGTGTGTGTGTGTGTGTGTGTGTGTGTGTGTGCGTGCGTGTGTACTTATGCGCATCGCTGCTGCGATGGAGCGTGATTATAGGTTTGCTTTGTTGCTGATAATCACAAGTTGTTGTGTTTGTGCACCAGTGCCCATGCGTCCATATATAGGCTGTGTGTGTGTGTGTGTGTGTGTGTGTGTGTGTGTGTGTGTGTGTGTGTGTGTGTGTGTGTGTGTGTGTGTGTGTGTGCGCGCGCGTGCGTGCGTGCGTGTGTGCATGTGTTTGACGTTGCATGAATCTACACAGATAAAGATCCTACATCAGAAGATTATCTGGCCCACATGTCAAGTCAGGTCAGGTCAAATGTATTAATAAAGCACGTAAAAAAAACACCACGGCATACGTAGACGGTGGTGTACCATGAGGTGCAGTGGTCCGTTTCTCAAAGTTAAGAGGGTGTAAATGGTTAAAGTGAAGTGATATTGATCAATTCCAAATCTTATCTAAGTATTCTGAGGCCCTCCTGGACTCGCATCATGGCACCCAAGGTTTATTTAGCCTCGCGTAGCCAGGCTGTATCACTGTGAGGATACGAGTCTGGTACTTCACAATTGAGCGAGGCCAGACCCAAATCCGCCAAGGGCAATTTATTTTTGCACCGGTGGTTTCGTCTCATTCCAGGCCACCCTATAGGGTGACATGCTTATTTTATCATGAAGACATATGCCATGTTTTATTTTTAGGCCAATTTGTGTACTTGTATGCTCTCTTTTGAGAGAACATGAATACATGGTTAAAGGTTTGTGTTTGTGTGTGTGTGTGTGTGTGTGTGTGTGTGTGTGTGTGTGTGTGTGTGTGTGTGTTTTAAGTCTACCGTAACTCTGAATGTCTTTATACAACACCTCATACGAGAAGTTCAGACAAACTCCGGCGTGGCGAAAACAAGTGTTTTCCGTTGGAATGAATTGCTATGTAAGCAAAAAGCCAGCAGAGAGATGATTGTACTTCCAACAGGGGGAGCAATTACCTGTGAGCGACTTAAAGCCTTTAAATGCATCCTAGACTTGGAGGAACAGGAGCTGAAACACAGGGAGTATTTTAGTTCTATTCTTCTGGGGGCCAAGTGTCCTGCTTTCATAAGACTGATTTATTCATTCAGCGGTTGTCTAGAGCAGTGGTTCTCAACCTTTTCAGGCCGTGACCCCCAGAATAATCATATTTCAACTGGGGGACCCCCCCCCCCCCCCCCCCCACCCTGACAAGCACTTGTTATTGTAGGAGTTGGCATTACATTTAGTTTCACTCGATCCATTCTATTGTGAAAATAGCAGATCTACATGCTCACAAGATCGGCTATTTTCACAATTTATGCCTCTAATATTTGACAATTTTGCCAATGTTTAACCAGAGGTACTAAAAAGGTCTTAAAAGTCCTTAAATTGTCACATATGTAGATACCATGCATACACTTAAACTGCATGTTGTTCTGTTTACTGTTAAGTGAGAAAACAATGGTAACATTAAGCTAAACATCTGGGGACCTCCCACCCAAAAAGGAAAAAATAATAATTTGGGGACCCCCCCTGGGGGTCTCGACCCACAGGTTGAGAACCACAGGTCTAGATCAGTGGTTCTCAAAGTGGGTGTCATGACACAAGTTCAGGGATGCCTCAGAATACTTGAATAATATTTGGAATCTATCAACGTCGCTTCAGTTTAACCACTTAGTTAAACGGACCAAGTTAAACTGGACCCCACTTTGGGAAGCAAGATTAGCTACAGTATATGGAATGGAAAGGTAATCAGACCCCTCTTTTACATTTTCCCTCTTAAAAATGGCACAAATACTTAGTTTCCATACAATCAATTATTTGCTTTGCAAAACGATTCGATACTGATTACCGCATTTTGAAACGATACGACTCGAATCGTATCGTGAGTTGAGTGAATCGTTACATGCCTAATATAATGTATGATAATCACTGCTATAGAGCAGGGGTTCCCAAACTTTTTTGTCTCAGGGCACCCCATAAATATATTTTTAAATCCGAGGCACCCCTACATTATAATTTTCACTCCCAGCACCTTATATTTATAGCATATCGTCGTTGTCGTGTGGAAACCTTGTATGTTCAAACCCGTTCATTTTGAATTTATCATCTATAAAATGTATTAACTAGTGAAAACAGCAGATCTACAAGCACTCAACGCCTCGCGATTGTGCTTGTAGATCAGCTGTTTTCACTAGTTTTGTGCGACAGTCTTGTATGATGAGGTAGGGCTTTGCTTTACCAAAAGTACACATTTGAAACTTGGAGATACGAGGCTTCTACCCGACAGTGACGATATTTTAGTGATTATGTTGCGAGGAAAACGTTGAAATAAAGCAATTTAGAACTGACTGAAAATAATGTTGTACTTTGCTTAAAATGATACTAAATATTTTTTCAAGTGTCCATATAAATTCCAAATATTATCAAATTATCTCGCGGCACCCCAGGGTGTGTGTGTGTGGGTCAGTGACGTGACGCCCCAAAAAATGTGTTTTTAAAAAAACTTTAAATTGCAGGCATAAAAGTTATTTACTTTTGTTCTACTCACTCTCAACCTTATGGAAATACATTTTGTTTTTAGATATTTTATTGGAATCAGACTTTATTCAGCAGTTTGTTGTACTTGTGCCTAAAATCGTCATATGGTGTGACATGAAAATAATTGTTCATAAAATGAAAATGGAGTACATCTTTCTTAAGTTACTCACTTTATCAAAGTCCTTTATCATAACTAACCAGTGATCCACTATAGTTTTTTGAAAATTAATTATATCTGTATATTTCTTTCATAATCAACACTCTGTGTGAGGCCCATGTTCATGATCTTACAACATATTTTAAATGTATTCTGTCAAAACTTTCTCTAAAATTACACAAATATTTGTGACTCTTCCTGATAATATTCTCTATGTAATCGATAAACATTTTTTTGGTTTAATCATTAATAAAGGTATGATTTTTCACTATTTGGAATGTCACACCAAATGATTTAGTGTCACACCGTATGATCATATCTTCATGTGTCAAAGCAAACTGTGTTTTAACCTACCTATTAGTGAGTACTGAACTTTACTGATTGATTAAACAATTACCCAGGATAACATGGCCTTAATATTTCTGAACAGGATATTATTGTAGGGCTTTAACATGGGATAAGAAAGAATTGTAGTAGTAGATGGATGATGAGGATGTGCACAGGAATGCTACGCACACCTAAGTCTTCTGCCGGCCCACGGCAGAAGGATCCTAAAGAGACAATAAGGCGCATAGCCACACTTGGAGCCAAGGCAACATTTTATTAACACCAATTAGTGGAAACAGAACTCAGCATTCAGGTAAATTGCTTTTTTCCGAAGTCTCCTGAACTTGAACACAGCATTTTGTGTTGAACAAATGTAATTAGGAATCATGACATTACACCACATCTCCACTAGCTAAAGAGTGCTGGGTTGCGCAACTCCGAAAATAGCTGATCTACAAGCTCTCGCAGCACAACGTGTTGAGAGCTTGTAGATCAGCTATTTTCGCTAGTTTTGTCTCGGGTCCTACCTTAACACTGTCCACTGTCCAGTCCAGTGAGTGAAAGTACAAAAGTATTAGATCAGATTAGATTATACATTTAGACTGTATTGTACATCAGCCAGTCGTATTTGGTGAGGGTAGCAAACCGGCTGCCTTGTTGCGGTTCTGCTATGCCACAGACAACCTCCTGCTCTTCGTAGAAAATGCAGTCTCGCCCCTTTGGCTCCTCTCTCCTTGCTGGGTCATTGTTTAGTTTCTCCCTGTACTTTCTCGTTCTCTCAGCACTTGTCATTTTCCAGCTGACAAAAGAAAATGGAATGTATAGTTAAAGACAAAGAGAAAATATTGTTTAGATTGAAACAATATGATAAGGTTTCTGTGAAGGGGTTTCTGCTCTGTCTGATGAATTTGAAGTATCACTGAATGAAGCTAAATTACATTTTATGTAAAAATGTTTAAAACAAATGTTTAAATGTACAAAAGAAACATGGAACTTTGTTATTTATTGTTATATCTGTAGTTAAATACAGTATAAATCATATGGTGTGACAATCAAGTCATATGGCGTGACAAGCAGACATGTCACACCATTATGATTAAGTGTCACACCATATTACTGTTTTCTGCATTTAGGTTTACCTTGAGGCTACTATGTACACATTAGCATGCTAACAGCATGCTAGCTACAGTATAACAAAGCAACCTAGATCTACATGGAAATATGACCAAAACTTCAAATAACTTAAGCTTTTTTTAATGAAAAGGTGTCACACCAACAGACATCCAAAGTGGTGAGTTTGTCAAAGTTTCAACAAGATGGCATTTCATGAAAATTTTAAAATCATAACTCACCTCAGACACCTGTCTTGCAGTTGTGCTGGGAGTGCTGAATAGCCTTACAGAAGAAGGACCTCTCTAGCCAATAGGTGTCCAAATAATTGCCTGTTTAATTTGTCCAAACTAGTGTCACACCAAATGATTTTGGTTTGGGGGACAAAATGTTTTTGATCAGAAATGACTGAAAACATTATGCTTTGACTTTGAAAAGATATAGGCTCACAAATAGACATTTTTTTAGCCTAAATTCATTTTCAAATGATTTTTAGCAATTCTTTTTCTTAGTTTTATTCAAGTTCCCACTTTGAGAAACAAGGTCAGGACAGTCACACCATATGAGTTTTGCCATGTTTGGTTGAAAATTCTGAAGAAATGAGGAATGAAATGTTTTAATCTTGAGTAAGTTCACATAAAGCTTAATGTCCTGCACAATATTCAGAAGGTTTTTGACAAATATATTTTTTATTTATACATGTTTGACACCGAGGACAGCGAAAACGTTACGTCACGTCACCCACCCGTGTGTGTGTGTGTACATTAAAATGTGTTTATGCTTGTAGTGCATGTTAGTATAGCAGCCATATGTAAACGCTGTTTGTCAATTTGTGAGCGTTTGGGTGTCAACTGTGTGTGTGTGTGTGTGTGTGTGTGTGTGTGTGTGTGTGTGTGTGTGTGTGTGTGTGTGTGTGTGTGTGTGTGTGTGTGTGTGCGTGCGTGCGTGCGTGCGTGCGTGCGTGCGTGCGTGCGTGCGTGCGTGTGTGTGTGTGTGTGTGTATGCGTGTTTCCACTTAAGCAGGCACTGTCCACCTGGGCCGGTGCCAAGCAGAATATACACTGGCACTTTAGTGAGCGTGCATGCGTGCTGCGTGCACGCATGTGTGTGTGTGTGTGTGCTGTGTGTGCTGTGTGTGCTGTGTGTGCTGTGTGTGCGCGGCGCGCCACTGGCACAATGCCACGTTGAAGACACATCGCCATATAAGGACACGCCATGCTGTAGCACACCTAGCCAATGGAACGAGGAGAGAGAGGAGAATGTCTAAAACTTTTCTGGATTCAAATTAAAAAAACATTATTAAAATATAGCAGATCTACAAGCTCAAAACGTGACGCTTCGTGCCTCGTTTCGAGCTTGCGGATCTGCATCTTTTGACGCTTTTGTGTGACACTAGTATGATTGAGTAGGGGAGGGGTCTTCAACAGGGAGTCCGGGACCCCTAGGGGGTCCTCAGAGTTACTACAGGGGATCCTCCAAATCTTTTTTTTGATAGAAGCTAGTTTTTTTCCCTTGTTTATATTAACCACTTAGCGTCCATATTCTGAGAACTTTAGCTGAGAACTTTCTGAGAACATTTTCTGAGAACTTTAGCCAAAAATAGCAGATCTGGGGCGCCCGCTGGCCTGGTGGTCAAGGCGCGTACCACATACTAGGCTATGATGCCTGCTGGCGTCGCCGGTTCGATTCCCGATCCGGACGACCTTTGCCACATGTCATTCCCCATCTCTCTCCCCATTTCCTGTCAGTATACTGTCCTATCAAATAAAGGCATAAAAAGCCCAACGCCTCGCGCTGTGAGGCATTGTGAGCTTGTAGATCGGCTATTTTCGGCAAAGAGCTTTGGTGTAGAGGGGAAAACGAGCAGACTAAGTACAGCGAAAGGTCAAGTTTATTAAGTAGTGACGGTTCGAGTGGTTAAATATCTGAAAACACAAATTAACATGAATCCAAAATACACTGATGATCATGCTGGGTGGAATCTATGAACAGGTTGTGGGGGTCCCTGCTTCATCTCTCTCTCAGCTAAGGGGTCCTTGGCCTGAAAACGGTGAAGACCCCTGGAGTGGGGCGTTGATTTAGGAAGAAACACAGTAAGTTAAAATCCGCCCGAAAGCAATGCTATGAGAGACGTGACCTTTGACCCGATCTGAATGAGCAGTGAGACGAAATACAACCACTCCAATTCACCCTTTGTCAAGTCCCGCCCATTGTCCCGCCCCTCTTCGCACCCATTGGTTGCTGTGTCTTGGTGGGACAAAAGCCCTATTCTCTCCATCCACTACCATTGAAATTCAGTTGCTTCTTATTGTTATTTTGTGTGTTCAATTCTCATTTAAACTTGGTTTCAGTGAAAAAGGAGCCTCTCAGGTGCAGTATAGTGACTCACTGGGCATGTTTTTTAAACGTTTTTAATTCTCCAAAAATTGTTTTAGCAAATTCAACATAAAAAAGGCAGATTCGGGGCGGGACAAGGTAGAAAGAGCTTGCTGGTTGGTCAGTCAGGGACCAATCAGACAAAAATAAAAGTTGGGAAAACTCAAAATTTTAAGGCAACAAACTTCAGAAAACTTTTAAGTTAAAGAATCAAACATAAAACTTTAAGTTTTGCTTAAATTGGTTTAGTTGGTTTATCTTAACATTTTAAGTTGCCTCAGCTTTTATAATTTTTGCTTAGCTTAAAAATCTAAGTTGCCCTAAACTTAAAAGTTTTCTGAAGTTTGTTGACTTTTGTTGAATTTTGAGTTTTCCAACTTTTTATTTTTTACAGTGAGGGTGAATTGCACACACACGCGCAGGCACGCACGCATGACCACACGCACCATCAGACTGTTGACATAGTTTCCATGGAGAGGCCATATTGTTGACGAGTCATCATCAGTGCATTCCAGAGCCCCCCCCCCCCCCCGGTCTCCCCAAACCGCAACACACACACACACACACACACACACGCACACACACACGCACGCACGCACGCACGCACACACACACACACACGCACGCACGAGTGACACGCACGCACTCACGGTAACATTTACTCTGGCCAGTGCGTTAACACTCCTCTCCTGTTTCACTGTCTGCCACTGGCCTCTATAAAAACACACGTACTGTGGGCTACTGGCCGTGGGGTGAGGGCTGCACCTCAGTGGCTCTTAAAGCAGGCTAGGGACCCCCTTAGCTGAGAGTGAGATGAGGCTCAGGGAGATCAGGGACCCCCCTATAAAGTATAAAAAAAAAGGTTTTCATAGATAGCGTCATAGAGATGTTTGACAGCTCTATCCATATTTGTGTTGTCTTCTCAGACAGTTGAAAACTTAAACCTTCAATATACTTACCAAAAGTCGTGGTAATGGACTCTATTCACGCCCCGCCCACTCAGCACATTTCTCAGCAACCTCCTGGCGCTGACGTCAGCTTTGAAGGGTAAAATAAGACAGAAATCGCTGGACTAAAAGCCGAAACAATCATTATTTCGAACGGTAAAGTATATTATAACACTTTGTGCCTTTTACTATCTAGTGTTCTTGATCATGCTAGCCGTATTTTATACTTTACTATTCGGAAATTGCATTACAATTTCTGTGTTAATTCTATGTGCTTTTAGCAGGGTTTACCCTTCAAAGCGTGACGTCAGCACCAGGAAGTTGCTGAAGTGGGCGGGCGTGAAATAGGGTGCATAGGCGATGTACAAGTTCACAATGTAGTCTACCTCAGCGCATTGTGAGCTTGTAGATCTGCCATTGTCACCGCTTTTGTGCAACACTGTATGAGGAACTAATTTACAAGGAAAAAATACAAAACGCTAAAAGTTGAAATATGGAGATATGAGGTTTCTGCACGACAGCGACGACACGGGGAAAAGACGAAGGCTTATTGGGACGAGCCCTGGATTCAGAAGACATTTAGTAGAATTAGTCTCAATGTCTTTATTGGGTCGTTAAGCACAGGGGCGTCACAGGGGGGGGGGGGGGGGGGGGGGGGGGGGGGCGAGTGGGACTGAGTTACTGGGCCCAAGCCAAGGTGGAGGGGGCTTAATTATTTTATACTTTAGCTATTGATAAAAAATAGCAGTGCCGCGGTGTGAGCTTGTATATCTGCTATTTTTGTAACTCAAATTTTGTTTCTGGGGGGTCCCTGAAACTTTTTTTTTTTAGAGATGGGGGTCCGTGGCCAAATACATATCATTTTGTGGGTCCTTGACATGAAAAGGTTTGAGCACCACTGACATAGAAACATAGGTTTTTCAAAAACCTTCAAAGACACGATTTTTCAAAAATAGCAGATCTATGAGCTTGTATATCTGCTATTTTTCAATAGTACAAAAAGTACAAAATAATTGTGCTGGGGGCCCCGCAGTGAATCCTTGTACCCAGGGCCCAGCATGTGGTGTGACACCCCTGGTTAAGCGCATCCATTAGGTGGATTAGGACCTGCTTATAGATGGTTATAGATCCACACAAGACAGCCGTCCATCTCTCCGAGCCAGGAAAACCATCTACGGTATGTTCCGTATGTAGAGCATCGCAGCGGAAGTGGTTTACTGGTGCCACTTACAAATCGTCATTAATTTTCCCCATAGACTTTTACAAAAATATTTATAACAATTATGTTAATAAGCCTAGAACCAAGCCATACAGGATTGCAGTGAATCATGACTATGACACCTTTGTTTCTATATGAAAAGAACATTTTGAAAATCGCTCAACAAAGGGTAGTTATAAAATTAGCAAATGCCTCTCTCTTTCACAGACGCTATGGCAGGGGCGGGCAACGTTGATGCTGGAGAGGGCCGCTATATTTCCATACTCAGTCCAGTGGGGCCACATTCCATATTGTTACTGTTGAGCAAAAACATCTTATCCCCAGTAAAAAAAATAGATCTACAAGTTCAAAACGTGTCGCAGACGGCAGACCAACACGTTTTGATCTTGTAGATCTGCTATTTTTGCTGCTTTTGATTTGGAAATTCTGAATTCTTTTATTTTTTAATTGGAATCCTGAACTTTAACATTAATTTCAAATTCATTTAGTTATGTTTACTTGTGTTAACTTTATGAACTTAAATACAAATACATTGTACATAAAAAAGACTACTATACTAGTCATTCAACTACTAATATAAACTGAAGTAATTAAAGCGGGTCATATTTGCATGTTTGCACAACCTTTCCTGATTGCACTGCCGATGAGTGAAAGGAGTTTGAGACCTCCTGATTTTAGAAAGCATTTGTAGAATTGTCTCAGGTCATAACTGGAAATACTGACATTGCACATACTTCAAATTCAACATACTTTAGACATTTGAGAAGTATATATGTGTGTACAGTTTGTAGTGTAATTGTAGACTCTTAAAGGAGTAGTTCACCCCCCAAATTACCTTTTTTTCTATTAATTACTTGTTTTTTGTTGCATTCCTAAGACAATAATTTGATTAATATAAATGTACCCCCATTGATTCCAGATGGGGACCCAAATGCATTTGGGTCTCCATCTGGAATCAATGGGGGTACATTTACTATTATCATTTTTTGTCTTAGGAATGCAACAAATATTATTGAACTCAAGTCTTCGTGGCGTGAGCAATTCATTGAAAAAAAGTCAGTTGGGGGGAGAACTACTCCTTTAAGTTATATGTAAATTATTAACGCTGTGTTAGTCAACAGAAGGATCATGTCGGCGTCTGTAGAATCACAAAGTGAAGACATCTTACAAATCTATTTATTTCAAAAAACATCATAAAATCTCATCACAATAAAATTACAAAAACTAAAAAACAGACATCGAGGATGCATGACCATTGCAGTGACTTGGCTGCGGTATGTATCTGCATTGCTTTCTCTGTGTGTGTGGTGTGTGTGTGTGTGTGTGTGTGGGGGGGGGGGGGGGGTAGATGAAGAGCATTTGGCAATGGAGCCTTATTGGTGCCCAATGTGATTGCATATTGTGTGTGTGTGCGTGCGTGCGTGCGTGCATGCGTGTGTATTGCATGTGCTAGTGACAATAGGAAGGCCTTTTGTGGTGTTAAGCACCAAACTACGATGCAAACACACACACACACACACACACACACACACGTATATACTCGCACACACACACAATCCCGTGGAGTGTCCCTGCGTGTGTGCAAGTGTGTTTAAAGTGTCAAGTCATTGCATTAATTGCTGCATCGTCGTCATTTAGTCCAACACTCACTTCACAAAAAATAAAAAATAACTGTATTGCTCACAGTGTGCATTTCATCTCAACCCTATCACTTGTCATTCCTCATTTCATTAACCACTTAAACCCCATGAAAAAGTAAAACAAAGTTCTGACATTAAAATAAAAATACAATTAAATTGCAGATCTACAAGCTCATGGCGCATTGTGATCGTGTCAACTTTGTGCTTACAGATCTTCCGTTTTCTGAAATGTTCGCATATTTACAGCGGCGTAAGCCGAAAATAGGGTCGTCAAGGGATGATGGGTTTTCGCCACTTGAATCCTATAGCATCCATATTCTGGGGAGAAAGAGGTTTGGTGTAGATTTGTAAACACCAAACGAAGTACAGTGTGCACTCCTGTGGGCTTGTAGATCTGATATAGATTTCTTAAAGACCGGACCAAGTACAGAGTCGACTTCTATTATATCGTCGTTGTCGGGTGAAAACCTTGTTCAGTTCAAAAACCGTTAGTTTTGCATTTTTCATTTAAAAAAATGATTTAAACTAGTGAAAACAGCCGATCTACAAGCACACAACGCCTCGCACCGCGAGGCGTTGTGTGCTTGTAGATCGTCCGTTTTCACTACTTCTGTGCGACGGCACTTGTACGATGAAGCAGGGCTTTACTTTGCGAAAGAACGTACAAATTTGAAACTTGGAGATACGAGGTTTCCACCCGACCACGACGATACAGCACATAGAGGGTTGAAGTGGTTGATGTGCAGGGGAGCCGAGATGGCGGTAAAGGAGGGGACACAGTTAGAGATGGTTTGGCTCATGCAGAAATACCATCATCATTTGGATAGTTTTTTTTACTCATTCACGTCCCGTGTCAGCACGTCATACCGTTCAAAAGCAACACATGAACGCACAACCCATCATTTTCCTCTGCAGTAGATGCGAGGTTCGCTCAATGCACTGTAATAAACCTCGGCCCCCGAAAACCGACCCCTGGCCTGGGGTCCTGTACTCTGAGGGAAGCAAGTAGCCTGTGGACTTAAAAAATATGGCTGTACGTATAGTTTTTATTTTATTTTATTTGTTAAAGTAAGCGTTATAAGTATAGCTCTATATTCCCAGAGTAATGGTTGCTATAGACTGTTTGTTCGGTAACAGGGGTCTCTCCCCCACTGTCTCTCCAGCTCGTTTAGTAAACAGAAAATACCAGGATACCAGTTTTAGACCTAGAACAGGATACAAGATAATAGGGGTGGGCAATATAATATATACATCGCGATAGTTTATTTGCCAATACTGTATCGATACTTCAGGCCGTAGTGCCGCGATACTTTGAGGAAAATAAAATATGTTCCCATGCATAGGAACCAATGGTAGAAGTCCGGTCCTGACACTCAGCTGCCTCTAGATGTCGCTGTACTATAGTAGCTACTTCCCCTTCCCACGGTTCAGTGAGTGAGGTCTCTCGAGAAAATGGCTGCGAACGACGAAAACAACAACATTAGAGCAGCACCTTCAGCTTTTAAAGCTGATATATCGCAATAGTATCGTATCAATATATCGTGATACTATTGCATCATGGCAAGTATCGTGATATGTATTGCATCGCAAGATTCTTGCCAATATCCACCCCTACAAGATAAACAAGTTGGAAATTGGCAGTAATTGAACAATAATAATAATAAAAATAGCCCAACGAAACTGGAAAATATACTTTCTGTTTACTAAAGAACTGGAGGGAGACAGGGAGAGAGCCCTGTTACTGAACACTCTGAATAATATCAGAATAAAAGACCTTTAACTTTACTTTGTTTTAGCAAAAACTAAACAATCACTTGCAACACTTTTTAATCTCATTTGAAATGACTTCTTTCTGAGTATTTCGTGGTATTGTCCGGTCACAACTAGGAATGGGACGATAAGCAATATTATCGTATCGCAGAGATTTAATTTATCGTGATATCGTCCTCCGTCATGCACTGGGATCAATTCACCTTTTATTTGAAGAGCTGCATATCCGGTACCACTTAAACCCTCTATGATTGGTAAAAGGTACTTATAATATACGTACTTGATACAGTCCTTTTTTCACTCTCTATCAAACGTCTTTGCCAAAAGATTGCCGCTGTGACGCGCTGTGAGCTTGTAGATCGGCTATTTTTTGAGGAAAATGTTCCACCCCAGGATAATGGATTTTGATTATCGCGATATTGTAAATCGCGATTTCTTTTGTCACAATAATCGTGATATCGTCCCATCTATAGTCACAACAACACTCCACCCAAAAAGACATCCGATGGACCCTAGCTGTGTTCTGAAAGAGAGAGGAGAGCTTGTCTGTGGTTTCTGTGGCTATAGTCAAACGCAGACTAAAACCCGGATATCCTATAATAATTTAATACAAAACTGTATAATATGTCAGTAATATATTTGAAACCGAGCAATAGAAAGAAGCAATGAAAATAATACATGGGTATGGTTTTGACACGGATGCAGAAGCGTTTCAGCCGCGCGGTTGGATCGGTGGGCCTTTTTGTGCAGAAATCTCAAGGTGGACGCGTTGCGTAAATCAGTGGTTCTCAGAGTGTGGCCCCAGGGGGACCCCTAGGGGTCCATGAAGGGATTCTCAGGGGGTCCCCCAGTCAAATTAATGATAGTTAAGCAAATGGGCCCTTATGTTGGTTACTCTCGGAGTTAAATTAACACTGACGATAGATTGCGGGGACCCCAAAGATTAATAGGGCATCAAATGGGGGTCAGTGGGTCCTTGGTTATTAAAATGGTTGAGAATCACTGCTATGGCCGTAAGAAGAAAAAAAAGACTCTTATAAGGGTCCCTGGTGTATATTGTGAAACGGGGGTCCGTGGGCTCAATGTGTGTCAATTTGTGGGTCCGTGATGCGACGTGAGAACGCGTGACGACCCCTGGCATGAATGTCTAGCATTCGGACCACATGTCACATCACACAATGAGATGGAGTGGTGTCCCAACCAGGACGCCATGACAGGTAGGTAGGACAATCCAGGCCTGTGACCTTTCACCCCACCCCCCCTACACACACACACACTGATGTCACTGTGTGCTTTTCCAGGCAGACTCTTTAGTCCAACCAGTGGCGTCAGTTCAGCGAAAGATAAGGTATGGCAACATGACTGGTGTCTTGCCCTCGAGCGCGTGCAAGACACCAGTCATGTTGTAATACCTTAGCAACAGGCACGATGAAAAGTACATTTTATTATTTTCCCCCTGTAGCCAAGGTATGGCAGGTGCCATAGCTTGCCATACCCAATTGACGCCTCTGATTCCAACTAAAGTACACATGCACTCAAGTACACTGTACTCTCTTAACTCATTTGCTGCCATTTAACAATACCTTCGTACTCCAATCCTGCCAGACTGTCTCCATAGACTTCCATGTAATTCATAGTGCACGGATCATGCACACCCATGCCTAGATAATGCACCACGTGTGTCCACATTGCTCACAGCTTTCAAACAAAAGAATCCGAATGGAAATCCGTTCAGGCATTCATGAGATAGCAGCCACTATGTTTTACACTGTTGTGAGCTTGGAGGTCTGCTACCTGAGTTGTATGGGGGTTGTATGGGGGTTAAACAAGCAATTTCGCGATCGCTATCATGCCTACTAACGTTTTTGGGGTCCAAAAAAAAAAAAAAAAAAAATGTCAAAATGGCGGCCATTCTCGGGTTCCTCGGGCGTGGCAGGGTATGAGTTAAAGGAGGACTTCACCACTTTTCAACCTGTCTTCATATAATAGGTCCTCACTAGAATGTTCATAATAAAATTGCAAAAAAAAAGAAATTCTACTCGGTCCAAGTCTCTTAGGAGAGCTGTGGGAAGTTCAGAAATACATAGTTTTGTAACGTCATCGATGGGGAATCCAAGCTAATAGAAAATGCAGGCTTTCTATTCCTGAAAAGTTGCAATGTTAAAAGTGGAAGCTATTTGTTCTCGCGATAATAAAAATCTTTTTTTTATTTTTGAAAAATGTTGTTTAAAAAAAATCTGACACAAGACTATGGATTTCTGAACTTCCCACAGCTCTCCTAAGAGACTTCGACCGAGTAGATTTTTATTTTTTGTGCAATTTTATCATGAACATTTGTGAGGACCTATTATATGAAGACAGGTTGAAACGTGGTGAAGTCCTGCTTACAATTTTGAGGTATTTGTTACTTTACCAGAGTGTTTCCAATTTTCCTTTATACTTTATACTTATACTCCACTACAATTATTATTTAGAAACTTTATAGTTACTTACTTTGTAGATTTTGATTCAGTATTACAAAAACATAGGGTAACCACTTCAGCCATACATACAGTACATTTTGGCAATTATTTTGTTGAAAGATTCACAAACATTTGAGGACATTCTGCACAACGAGTACTCTCTACTTTTGGTACTTCAAGTTAGGGCATTAACGAAAAAGTCGACAAGTCGACTTCATCACACAAGTTGACTCCCACCAGAGAAAGTCGAAAGTTGAAGAAAAAAAAGAAGAAAAGAAACCTTTCTATTTTTCACAATTTCTGCCTCTATATATTTGACAATTTGGACAATGTTTAATTTGACATTTTAAAGGTATTAAAAAGTCCTTAAATTGTCACTTTAGAAATGTGAAGATACCCTCTATACACTTAAACATTATGTTGGTTTGTTTACAGTTGAGTGAGAAAACAACGTTGCACATTAAGTTAATCATCTGGGGACCCCCCAAAATAATTGGGGGGTCGTGTGTGATGTGATGACGTCATCAAACGATAAAGTCGACTTCAACTCAACTTATTACTGAGTCGTAGTCGACATGCAAAAATCACAAGTCGTTAATGCCCTACTTCAAGTACAGTTTGATACTATAGCAACACTTTTGTACTTTTCACGCCACCGCCCGAGACGTCGTCTGCGATGACGTCAGCGTCCCAGGAGAAAGCAACACGTGCAGGATCGAACTTAACCGACGGCGAGTTCTGACGTGCAAATCTCTGACTATTATACTCTAGCGTTCACGTATACTTTTCATTTTTTTACAAAAACAGGCGCACACACACACACACACACACACACACACGCACACACACACACACACACACACACACACACACACACACAAGCCAAAAAAAGGGGGGATAACGGGAATACACTTTTGAAAACAAGCAAGAAAATGAGTAGTGCTTGATGACACCACCTTTTGAGGCTGATCAAGGATCGATGTGGCTTTTTAACCGCACAAACCCTTAGCGTCCCTATATCGTGGCCGTGTCGTAAACCGGGCACACTTCGAGCGAAAGCAGACGATCTGCCAGCTCACAGCGCGTCGCATATCCGTCGACTATTTCCGCTATTCGCCGCAACGACAGTAGTATAAAAAAGGGTTAAAGTGGTTAACTCAAGGGCACGTTGAAATCAAAGCACATTGTCCGTTTCGGAAAGGTACTGTAGGAAAACTGGGCATTTCTTTAGTGGTAGTGCAAAAACTCTCACATCACCGCATTCGAGGAGCACCGGCGATTCCCGTGAGTTCCTGTCGCAACGACGCAAACTCCACCGTTCGCGTCCACTCCGCGGCCATGTCGCCTCCAGGGGGCACAGTTTGTTTGAGAGCTCTTTGCTCCAGTCGGGGCGACAATCCCACACAGGAAGTATAAAGTGAAACGCCACTGTCACCTGTGCCCCTGACCTCTGCTGGCGCGGCGGCGGCATTGAAAACCCATCACGGCGGTTGTGACAATGACGTAAGATTCAGGATTTCAGAAGATATGGTACAGTCTATGGAACCCCGCTCTCACGTCACTATTTTGCATCCCTCTGTTAATACAATAGACGTGCATGCTCGCCGTGGGGGAGGGATGCAAAATAGCAATGATGAGGGGGCTGATGGTGATGATGAGGGGGCTTAGCAATCCAAGCCCTCTTGTGCATCTCATCTGACGAGTCCATTGGCAATAATCCTCCTCTCTTCTGTGACCGAACATCCGGCGGACCAGGGACCCCTCTCAGGGGTGTTCCAAATGGACCCTTAATGGGTCTGTAACTCTTGACTCTGTAAGAGTCCATTTGGTTTCCACTCGTAAGCTGTCAAAGAGTTACTGCGGGGCCCTCGAACGTTAGCGGGTTAAGTCCCTTGGCGAGTTATCTGGTGGAGTTCATTCTGTGACCGGCATTGTGTCCTTAAATATACTCTAGTATTAACATCACATCTCAGTCCAGGAACTGGTAGGGCAGTGGTCACGTTTCAGGGGGGAGGGGGGAGGAGGGCACACGTTAGTAGGCGTCACCCTAAAGTAATTGAAATCAAATAGAGAGCCGTGATCTTAACAGATTACGACCACAAAGTGTCTGTCACTTCTTCGTGAAGGAAGTCACGGACGTCGTTCTTGGCACAGAGTCGTCGTCGTTTCTGAGGGCGGGGGAGGGGGGAGAGGGGGGGAGGGGGAGCTCCGCAGAGCCCCCGGGAATTCAGGAAAGAGTTAAAGTCCCAGACAGGGTCTCTTTTTTTCCTCTATGGTTTGCGTTAAAAAATAAAAAATCTCCCCCAGCCCCTTCACTGACGTGTTATAAGACCCCCATCCCACCCCCCCCATTTTACCCATTTAGGCCTAGAATTATTGAATGCTTTAACCAGTGAAAAATAGCAGATATACATGCTCACAGCGCGGCACCGAGTGCCTCGCTGTGAGCTTGAAAAGGACCTTTTCTTTGACGATGGCTGGCCAAATTGCTGACATAGAAACATAGGGTTTTTCAAAATAGCAGATCTACAAGCTCGGTGCCGCGCTGTGAGCTTGTATATCTGCTATTTTTCAATAGTTAAAGCATAACATATTGATACACAATAATGTGTACCCCGTTCTAAATGGGTTTAAAAAAAAAAAACTACTAGTACTCCCATCGCCCGTTGGCCGGGAAGGACTTGGCGTCCCAGAAGTCGTCTGCTGGCGCGTGGTGGTGGTGTATGGTGTGGTTATGGTGCGTGTTGTGCCCGCTGTGTCTGGTGAGCGTGTGGCGCGGCCCGCCGTGCGCTGCTGTGGCGGGCGTGCTGCGCGCGGCGGGCGAGGCTCGCTGTCAGTCCATCTCCAGGTCCATGAGCTTGTTGCGGGAGCGCGGTGTGTGCGTGGTGTTGCGACAGCAGCACTGAGCGCACACCAGGCCCAGGATGAGGGAGAACAGGCCCACTCCTGAAACACACACACAGGGACGCGCAGAGAATGTTAGTAGTAATAGTAATAATAGTTACCTACTCCTCCCGCAGGGGAAATTCAGTATTTTACCTAACCCTAACACAGGATGAGCGAGAACAGGCCCACTCCTGAAACACACACACAGGGACGTGCAGAGAATGTTCAGTTCAGTTCATTTTATTTTTGTGTGTGTCTTTGTGTGACTTTGTGTGACTTTGACCCCTAAGGACCTTCCAGGGAGAGTGCTCATGTGCGTCTTGCGGTGACACGCTCCCTAGTTTTTCTTCTTCTCTGAGCTGCTTTTTTTTGTTTGTTTTTTTCGCACTGATTCTTGACTTTGCACTATTAGGTTGTGTTGGTAGTTTCTGCTTTGTTTAACAATGACAGTGAGATACTTGTTGCACTAACTAGCATTGACTGCTACGGTCTCTTTTTGTAAGACACTTTATGTATATATATTATTTGCCCCCTCTATTGATGCACCTTCTCTTTATTGGTACTGTACTGCTCTTTTTTCCTCTTATCTATCTATTTTTTCTTACTTCTCTGTAACTTTGTAAATAACTGTATACTGCTATGCTACAACTGGACAACTGAATTTCCCCCTTGGGATAATAAAGGTATCTATCTATCTATCTATATATGTGCATCTGAACATAGCATAGTCTCTAGAGATAATGAATAAATATAGAAAGAGTTCAAGAGTTCGTTTGACATGATGATTAAGTGTCCAAGGTGCCAAAAAAGGAGTAGGGAGAAGCATGCTGCTTATCGAGCCCTACCCCTGGCTCATTCTCATAACAAAAGGTAATAAATATTAAGAAAAAGATAAGAAATAGTAAGAAATACAATATTTTTTGTTCTTTTACACCTACGTACTGTATACAGCATGTACTCCCGCATATTTGATCCTCACTCTCTCTCACACGCACAACTCACTCTCTTGCATGTGAGAGTCAAGAATGTTAGAGAGGCAGGGGCTGAAATTCCCAAAAGGGCCTTTTGGTGAAAATATTGCGCTGCGACGCGTTGTGGGCTTGGAGGGTCTGCTATTTTCCGGAGCTTGATACCACACTGAATTAAGCATAATAAAGTCAATACTGGAGATGTGGTCGGAACGGCATGGATTTCTACACAGTGAGGGCAATTCTTTCAACATAAGATGCTGCATTCAAGTTCAGGAGAGTTTGGACAAGGCAATTCTCTTGAATGCTGCCTTCAGATATGTTATGGAAAGAGGGGCATTTGCTTTTGTTCCAGCATAGTAAAAACTGCATTCACTATAGCTCTGCTTGTCTTTGATCCAAAGCCTTGGATCTGCTTCTGCAGCTGTCTCCTCCACCCCAGCCTCCACCTTTTGATCAGTCTGGCAAAGACTCAAATACTTGTGATTTTTTTGTCTGCTGATTCAAGCTCATTTTCAATGTATTGCTATTGTACTACTATTGAGTGTTTTGCTTAGCCTTCCCTGATTTTGCTTACTAAATCTACTGTACATTTAATTGACTAAAGACTTATGATATTTATCATATTTTTAAACATAATACAATGGAATGTAAAATGTATAACTCATTTGGAAAGTAACAGAATTACACATCATCACATCTCATTTATTATCAGATAAAAAAACAATGAACTGTTTGTTACCTAGCGACGCACACGTTCCATATAATAGAGGCAGCTTCAGAGAGTCCCATACTGTGAGAGAGAGAGAGAGAGAGAGAGAGAGAGAGAGAGAGAGAGAGAGAGAGAGAGAGAGAGAGAGAGAGAGAGAGAGAGAGAGAGAGCATGAGTATGAATGAGAGACAGAGAGAGAGAGAGAGAGAGAGAGAGAGAGAGAGAGAGAGAGAAACATACACATAGGTATTATTTACTTTACTTGAGTATTTCCAATTTTCAAAACTTTGACTCCGCACAGTCAAATATTATACTTTTACTCCACTAATTATTTGTAATTAAACACACACACACACACACGCACACGCGCACGCACGCACGCACGCACGCACGCACGCACACACGCACGCACGCACACACACACCCTTACTGACCTGCGAATCGTACGGTGAGGAATATGGGCGTGGAGGACAGCTCTGCAGCCTGCGTCCAGGCTCCAGTGGAAGAGGACAGGTACCAGGGCGTGGCTATGCAGTGGTACTCCCCACTGTCACTGTATGGAGACACACACAATAATACAACACACTGTCACTGTATGCAGTGGTACTCCCCACTGTCACTGTATGGAGACACACACAACAATACAACACTGTCACTGTATGCAGTGGTACTCCCCACTGTCACTGTAGAGACACACACAACAATACAACACTGTCACTGTATGCAGTGGTACTCCCCACTGTCACTGTGGAGACACACACAACAATACAACACTGTCACTGTATGCAGTGGTACTCCCCACTGTCACTGTAGAGACACACACAACAATACAACACTGTCACTGTATGCAGTGGTACTCCCCACTGTCACTGTAGAGACACACACAACAATACAACACTGTCACTGTATGCAGTGGTACTCCCCACTGTCACTGTGGAGACACAATACAACAATACAACACTGTCACTGTATGCAGTGGTACTCTCCACTGTCACTATGGAGACACACACAACAATACAACACTGTCACTGTATGCAGTGGTACTCCCCACTGTCACTATGGAGACACACACAACAATACAACACTGTCACTGTATGCAGTGGTACTCCCCACTGTCACTATGGAGACACAATACAACACTGTCACTGTATGCAGTGGTACTCCCCACTGTCACTATGGAGACACACACAACAATACAACACTGTCACTGTATGCAGTGGTACTCCCCACTGTCACTGTATGGAGACACAATACAATACTGTCACTGTATGGAGACACAATACAACACACTAGTTGCGTTTCCATAAAGCTTATTCGAAAATAGGAAGCGAATTGTGAGAAATTCTAAAAAAGAAAAAGTAAATTTAGCCTGTTTCCATCCAATGATGAAATGCGATTCTTGGGATTTTCACCACTGTTTGGAAATGTAATTGAGCTATGTAGCTAAGCTACTTGCAGCTGGCTAGTGCCCATCACTGCACACACACACACACACCAACCTGTCCTGTGTTCCGTGGATGTTCAGTACGTAGGTGTGTGTGTCTCGTCGCTCCACCGACAGGTCGCTGGACGAGTTCCGCCCCTCCTTCCGCACCACGCCGAAACGATCCACGCTGACCAGCTGGGTCAGCGAGTCCCCGCCCCGCAGCTTAGTGAAGAACCAGGTCACCTCATAGGCCAGGTCATCTGGAGAGAGAGAGAGAGAGAGAGAGAGAGAGAGAGAGAGAGAGACACACAGAGAGAGAGTTTGTTAGCATTAGGGTTGCACCATCGTTATATTCAGTTCAAAACCTATATTTATTCTCTAAAGACATTCAGGTTGCCATCATTTGCAGTGTCGCCGAGATACACCAAAGTACAAATTTCATTTTCACATCGATATTTACATCGTTCTGATAAACAAACAAACAAAACAGAAACTTTCCCCTAAAAAATCTATATGGTATTTAAAGGTGAACGTGTCATCAAGCCATTTTCCAAGGTACTGTGTATAAAAGTACTTGCCATCAGCAAATAAAGTTGACATAAAGCCAATATTCATCTGTTGATAAGCATACATTCTGCGCTGGCTATGTTGGTGTATTGGTTAGATCTGCGATTTTTGAAAATGTGTGCAAGTCTTTGAATATCTTTGACCTGATCTTTAACCCGACGTCTAAATCCTTCCTCTAAATCAGTGGTTCTCAAACCTTTTCATGTCAAGGACCCCAAAATTACATTTATTTGGCCGCAGACCCCCCCATCTAAAAATATGTTGTTCCAGGGACCCCCCCCAGAAGCAGAGATTTGAGTTACACAATTATTAACTTGTTGTGTCTGTGTATACATAGTGGTGTGACTTGTTTTATATTTTATGTATTGTCATAGCAATAAAGCATTATGAAATTTAAATTTAAATTGAGAGAGAGCGAGAGAGAGAGAGACACACTCACAGACAGAGAAACAGAGAGGTTAGTTATACAATTGTACATTTGTCCAATTAATATGCATTGTGATATAAAGTAGAGCTAACTTCACAGCACAACAAAGTCCTTGACCCATTTATGTTAGCACACATAATTGTAGAGCTTGGCTTAGCGTGTGTGTGTGCGTGTGTGTGCGCGCGCGCATGTGATTGTAGGCTGCTAAAATTAATAAGACAAACCAATAGGAATAAGTCAGTAGTTTAATGATAAAGGCATGTGCTGAATCAAATCAAATCAACTCTAATATACTGACACCATCACGTGTGTGTGTGTGTGTGTGTGTGTGTGTGCGTGTGTGTGTGTGTGTGTGTGTGTGCGTGCGCCTGAGAGAATATGACTGAGAATGTGAAAGCAAGAGGAGAGAGAAAGAAAGACATTTAACACAATACTGTAATAAATAGACAATGTGATGCTAGTGAGAGAGAGAGAGAGAGAGAGAGAGAGAGAGAGAGAGAGAGAGAGAGAGAGAGAGAGAGAGAGAGAGAGAGAGAGAGAGAGAGAGAGAGAGAGAGAGAGAAACCCCTGCTGGGATAAAAGATGCTCTAACTACTACTCATTATGCTGTCAGAGAGAGAACGACTATTAGCACCGCGCACGCACGCACGCACATGTTGGTGCTTGATCATTCTCTGCTGTTTGATGAAAGAATAGGAGGATGGAAGGCAGAACTGGTGCACTCATCATGGCCATATATGGCCTTCCTGTGCGCCAGCAGAGCGCACGAGCACTGCGGTCGGTGGTGGGTATGTGACGACACTTGTCGGTTGGTGGTGAGGTCTCTGTGACCTCACATCTAGAGCGAAGGTTATTTATACTAGTAAGACGCCTCAGGGCGACATGCGATCTTGCAAATCAGTGATTTATATCGGACCAGTTACCCATATATCGTCGTTGTCAGGTGAAAACCTTGTATGTCCAAAACACTTTGTATTTATCATTTAAAAAATTTACTAAACTAGTGAAAACAGCAGATCTACAAGCACACAACGCCTCGCGGGTGCGAGGCGTTGTGTGCTTGTAGATCAGCTGTTTTCACTACTTTTGTGCGATGGCCTTGTGTGATGAAGCAATGCTTTACTTTGCGACAAAATGTACAAATTTGAAACTTGGAGATACGAGGTTTCTGCCCAACAGTGACGATATGGAGATCCATGCACTGTATATAGTAGATCCCTTTTATGCCCATACATTGAGATCCCTGTCTGAACCAGCCGCACACATATGGGCTGTCTTCCTCCAATGATATATGGGCATTCCCATATGAAGTCCTGTTAAATATGTGCTTAATATTGATAACATCAGGGATCTCCATATAAAAAGGATTCTGTTAGAGTGGTTGCCACGACATCACAACATACAATATATTTTATGCCCATACATGGAGATCCCTATCTGAACCAGCCTCACAGATAGGGGCCAGGTCTTGGCCATCTGGCCAGTGATATATATCGATGACATCAGGGATCCTTCATATATGGGCATAAAAGGGATTCTGGGGAATACCCATAGATGGACTTTTACATACTGTAGGTGATGTCACCTATAGTGATGTGTCAAGGGAACCAACCCATAGACTGTAAAAATGTGTACACACACAGCTTCACTGAGACAAGCTGTGACATTTCTCACAGTAAACTGAAGAGTATTGAAGAAGAAGAGAAGAGAAGAGAAGTGAAGAGAAGAGAAGAGAAGAGAAGAGAAGAGAAGAGAAGAGAAGAGGAGAGGAGAGGAGAGGAGATAGAGAAGAGAAGAGAAGAGAAGAGAAGAGGAGAGGAGAGGAGAGGAGAGGAGAGGAGAGGAGAGGAGAGGAGAGGAGAGGAGAGGAGAGGAGAGGAGAGGAGAGGAGATAGAGAAGAGAAGAGAAGAGAAGAGAAGAGAAGAGAAGAGAAGAGAAGAGAAGAGAAGAGAAGAGAAGAGAAGAGAAGAGGAGAGAAGAGAAGAGAAGAGAAGGATGGCATTGAGAGGAAAAGACAGAAATAGAGGAGTGTACTTACTGACCCGGAAGAGAGGACAGTGTCGCTTCTGATCTCCTCTCATCTTCTCCTTTCATCCCCCCTTCCCTCCCCCTACCCCTCCCCCCCTCCCTCCCTCTCCCTCCCTCTACTGTTTTAAATATTTAAGTGCTGCGTGTTTCTCTGACGACTGGCACGCTGCTTAAACCACTACTGACACCACACTCTCAAACCGCATCCCGAGCCGTGGAACACGTTGTGAGCATTGGCATGTAGAGAGTCTCCATTTTAGTCCAGTTATAGAGGGTCTTATAGAGCTGTGGTTCTCAACCTTTTCAGGCTGCGACCTCCAAAATAATCATATTGTAACTGGGGACCCCCCCCACTCCCCACCCTGACGAGCACTAAGAGTTGAGGCATTACATTTTGTAAAACACGGTTCTATTGTGAAAATAGCATTTAGATCAGCTATTTTCACAATTTCTGCCTCTAATATTTGACAATTTGGACAATGTTTAACATTTTAGAGGTATTAAAAAGTCCTTAAATTGTCACTTTAGAAATGTGCACATAGGCTACCCTCTATACACTTAAACTTTATGTTGGTTTGTTTACTGGTGAGTGAGAAAACAATGTTGCACATTAAGCTAATCATCTGGGACCCCCCCCCCCCCCCCAAAAAAAAATAATGTTAATGTTGAGAACCACTGTTATAGAGGGACTTCACCGAACTAGGGATTTTAGAAGAGGGGGAAAGCAGAGCGGAGAGACCAACACCAGGCTACATGGAGGGTGATGATGATGACGATGATGGTGATGAAGACAGGATGGGACATGTCAAGGGAAAGGTCATGGAGTGGTGGAAAAAAGTACTCAAAATGTTTTACTTAAGTAAAAGTATCAATACTGCAATGTAGAAATACTCTGTTGAAGTAAAAGTAAGTAAAAGTCTGGAAGTAGCTGTAGAAAGTACTCATTATGCAAAATTCTTTGAAAATAGCAGATCTACAAGCTCACAATGCGTCACACCACACCGCACCGCGACACATTGCCATTTTCAAATGGCCGAAATGTGCTAGTAACTAAAGTTTTCAAATGAATGAAGAAGTAAAAGTACTGGTAATTGGAGACACTCCACTGAGGTCAGGGAGTGTGTCTGTGGACTGGAAGCGCTCTGTCCAAACCAGGGAGCGGACACTCGGACAGGAACTGACAAGGGGGGAGAGAGAGAGAGGGTCCACTGACCAGACCGAAAATAGATGACCAACGAGCTCAAAACGTGTCGCTGCGACCATAGACTGTAAAAAAAATATGGACAGTGGAAAGCCACTGGTTTCTATGCTGCGCAAATGAAGCTTTTTTGGCCGTTGTATGGGTGACGCCATCATTGTAGAAATAAACGCTCATTGGTAGAAATGGTACCATCTCGAATGCTATTGGCTGCCAACGGTCAGGTGCAACCGCAGGGATACATGGGACATTGTCTTGAGCTTGTTGAAAATAAACACACAGAGAAGAACCATCACAAGCCTATGATCGCAAGCCCCTCCTACAGCATACCCTGCTTTAACATCAAATACAACTTAAATTGGACCATATTTTTACAAAACGCATATCATGGTGATTGAAACAAGGCTTTAAAGTAGCGACAGGAACTATACAGTATTTATGACAATGTTTATTAAGGTAAGAAAATCAAATGTAAAAGTTTGGGGGAATAGAATGGAATCCTATGGAGAACATGTTGCTTCTGGTGCCAGAACAGCGCAACTAGCAGCCAATCATAGGAACTTTTAGTTCTGTGTTTGATTCATTTTAAATCGGGACAACTGCACCCCTGGCTGCGACATTTTGGGGGTCCTTGACACGAAAACGTTTGAGAACTACTGATTTAGAAGACATTTGTTGAGTTAAAGGGTTTTAGAAGTGCAAAGACTCAAACTGTCTCATTGTTTTAGGAAGTTTTACTGGGTACTGTAGGCGTGTGTGTGTGTGTGTGTGTGTGTGTGTGTGTGTGTGTGTGTGTGTGTGTGTGTGTGTGTGTGTGTGTGTGTGTGTGTGTGTGCATGTGCAGTTATTGGCCGATAGAAGTGTGTCTATGTGTGGAAGAAGGTAATAACAGTAAAAAGTCTGTCTGTGGAAATGAAGGCAATCTGATTGGATTTGCCTGCATTAATCCCTGGAGGACACTTCCTCTCACACACACCACACACACACACACACACACACACACACACACCACACACACACACACACACACACACACACACACACACACACACACACACACACACACACACACACACACACACACACACACACACACACACACACACACACACACACAGAAAGAAACAGAGTGAAGAAAACACCAGCAGCGCTCCTAATGAAACTGCGTGTGTGTGTGTGTGTGTGTGTGTGTGTGTGTGTGTGTGTGTGTGTGTGTGTGTGTGTGTGTGTGTGTGTGTGTGTGTGTGTGTGTGTGTGTGCGTGCGTGCGTGCGTGCGTGCGTGCGTGTGTGTTCTCTCTGCCTCATAAAGCAGGCCTCCGCCTCCTGTTTCCAAGGCATACTAAACACTGCAGACAGCAGACAGTGTGAGATAGTTGTGATAGAAACAGAGACAGAGAGAGTATGACAGCTCCAACATGCTCTGTGTCTCTCACACACAGGAACTTACTGGGAAAAAAACCCACAACCAACAAATACTTTTATCCTATATCAGGGGTCTTCAACGGTTTCAGGCCAAGGACCCCTTAGCTGAGAGAGAGATGAAGCAGGGACCCCCACAACCTTCTCATAGATTCCATATAGTTTCCTCGTTTGACAGCACAATCATCAGTGTGTTTTGGATTCATGTCAGTTTGTGTTTTCAGATATGTAACCCCTTGAACCGTCAAAACGTAATAAACTTGACCTTTCACTCTGTACTTAGTCGGCTCTTTTTCCCCTCGATCTACAAGCTCACAAGGCGTTGTGAGCTTGTAGATCTGCTATTTTTGGCTAAAGTTCTCTGAATATGGACGCTGGGGTTCAAGTGGTTACGTTTCTGTAGTAACTCTGAGGACCCTAGGGGTCCCGGGATCCCTGTTGAAGACCCCTGTCCTAAAGCAGTTATTCTCAACCAACCCCCAAAAGAATCCTATTTGAACTGGGGACCCACCAAATAATCACATAACTGGGGACCCCCACCCACATCCTGACAAGCACTCGAAATTGTAGGCATTACACTGTGTTTGACTGATTATTAAATATTGTGAAAATCCTGGATCAATTGTGTTCGTGTCAAAGTTGATGCTTCTCGGTTATTCGATTAACCATGAGCAAGATTAAATCTACAAAGCTCGATCTACAATGTCTAAACATAGTTGCATATCAGTTTGCATATCAGTGTCCAGTTGACACACAAAGCAAAAACCAGATCTGAAATATATCCAATACATCTTTTCACATGGACTACTAAGCTCGGAGATGGTTGTATTGTTATCTACTGCAGTGGTGCTCAACCTTTTCAGTCCACGACCCCCAAAATAATCATATTTTAACTGGGGACCCCCACCACCACCAGCCTGACAAGCACTAAGCGTTACATTTTTTTTTTAAAGATTTGTTTTTGGTCTTTGCCTTTATTGGATAGGACAGTAGACTGACAGGAAATGGGGGAGACAAAGGGAGTGACACGCGGCAAAGGTCGCCCGGATCGGGAATCGAACCGGCAACGCCGACAGGCATTGATGCCGAAATGGCAATGCCTATATGGTATGCGCCAGGTCCACTAGGCCACCAGGCGCCCCGAAGCGTTACATTTTGCATAACATGGTTCTATTGTGAAAATGGCAGATCTAGCTAGATCAGCTATTTTCCCTATTTCTGCCTCTAATATTTGACAAGTTGGCCAATGTTTAATTTGTCATTTTAGAGGTGTTAAAAAGTCCTTAAATCGACACTTTAGAAATGTGCAGATACCCTCTGTACACTTAAACTTTACGTTGGTTTGGTTACTGTTGAGTGAGAAAACAATGTTGCACATGAAGTTAATCATCTGGGAACCCGACCCACAGGTTGAGAACCACTGATCTACTGCTGTGTTGCTCAACATTTTTCAGCTCAGGTCATCCCTGTAAATATCCTTTTCATCAAACAACAGATCTACAAGCTCACAGTGAGCTTGGTGAAGAGGTTTGCAGTAGATGGAAGAAGAACGCACCAAGTACAGGTGAGCAACTCAGTTCCGTTTTGTAAGTGGTTCAACTGAAGTGATAATGATGAATTCCAATAATTGGACCCCTTTATAATTGGACACCCCTGGACTGGCATCACAGCACCCTAGGGTGCCAGGGCCCCCACTTTGAGAAACCCTGATCTACTGTCCCTAAATGAACCACTAAACGCTTCCACGCGGTGCAGAGATTGAAAAAAAAAATGGGACAATTCCGCAGAACTCATCTTATAAGTTCTGTTGCTCCGCACGCTTCCTCTTTGCTTGTTAACAGGAAAACTTAATGGGCTGAAGATTATCACCCTGCGTGCTGCCATTTAGGTCTCTCTGCAGGCCCACCACCCCACAAAACACAAGACACAATCCCAGTTAACAGCATGGTGCACGGCACGCACCTCATTGATTTTAAATGATTAATTTCGTGTCATTTAGGATTGACAAGGGGAAGCCACCCGAACTACGTGATTTTGATCTTCTCACTCTCTCTCTACTTTATCTTTGTCATTTTTTTTTGAGCGGTGGTCACACCGTCTCCATAGCGTGGCTGTGTGTGTATCCGTGTATGTATGTATGTATGTATGTATGTGTGTCTGTATGTAGTCTGAGTGTATGTAGCCTGCAATACCTTTTCTGACCACACATGTTAAGGGAGGGGCACTGTTGTTCAGGTCAGTCACACTCACACTCACATTCACACACACACACACACGCACACACGCACGCACGCACGCACACAGCCTCCACCGCTCAGTTCACACAAGTGTGATTTTTTTTTTTACTTTCTGGCACCTCTGTTCCAGATGTCTGTTGTGTTGGGTTCTGACAACACCCTCTCGTTCTAGAGTAGTTGGTTCTCAAGGTGTGGGGACATGTGGGGACTGGGACATGTGGGGACATGTGGGGACTGGGACATGTGGGGACTGGGGACATGTGGGGACTGGGACATGTGGGGATTGTTTGGGGGTCCCCAAATGATTTGTGTAACATTAAAGGACAACTTTGTTTTTTTTACAACAAGTGTAATTAGAGAAAAGAAAAGATGAGTGTTAAAATGTTTTCATTTACTGCTTTCTATTGTTTTAGCGATTTTAGTATTTTGATTCCAGTGGGTGTGGGCATACGTACAAGTGGCTAAATATGTATTTTTAGACACAATAAGCTGGCAATTTCTTTGTTACTATTTACACCAGCCCCCATAAGTCACATCTGACCATGAAAGATTGCGGTGCATCTTGGGAATGGGCTTATTGTGTCTAAAAAGAAATGTGAAGCCACTTGCATGCATGCCCCCAATCAACTAAAAACCTTTCTGTTTTCCGCTGCCTTTGATTGAGTATCCTAATGTCTCAGCTCCCTGGCCAACAGAACATATCATTTTGGGGGTCCCTGGCCAATAGGACATATCATTTTGGGGGTCCGTGGCATGAAAATGTTTGAGAACTAGAAGGTTCTTGAAAGTTGCTAGTATGGTTGCATTGACGCGAGGAATCCACTGGGAAATGAATTCCGTCTTAAGTTAACAGGGTCAGTTTGCTGGCAAAAGATTCTCTGACCTATTAGAACAATAGTGTTCCTATAGCCCTGCACTGCCTGCTGCTTTAATTTACAGTCACTGACTGCTACACAAGCACTCCACCAGCTCCTGTGGACAAGGGAAGATCGACTGCATCCATCTACTCTCTCTCTCTCTCTCTGCTCCCCCTCCACTCTCTGTCTCTCTGTCTCCAGGGTTGCCATGTCTGCTTATTGTGAGCTCGCTGAAAGCGAGAACACGCATGTCATCCTCAAGGTTATTCTCTTCAAAACTGTCTGACAGTACAAAGGCAGGACCTTTAGCCAATGAGGGAGCAGTGTTCTTGGTGACATCATCACCAACAAGTGATATTAATAAAACCAACACCCACATAAAATCTTTTGAGGTTTTTGAAATATTTAACTTTAAGCATCCAATGCTCATTTCCAATGGGAAATGAGTGTGGAGAGAGGAAGAGAGCCCATATATGGTGTTCCATGTTGGAGTGCCCGTTGGGTAGATCTTTATGCCCATTTATGGTGTTCCATGTTGGAGTGCCCATTGGGTAGACATTTATGCCCATATATGGTGTTCCATGTTGGAGTGCCCATTGGGTAGATATTTATGCCCATATATGGTGTTCCATGTTGTTCCAATCTATCAAGAAGCTACCATGAGGAGTTGAGGAAGAAGCTCGAGGTACCACAACATCCTTCATCTATTGAGGAGCAATGGAGCCTGTTCTCCCGTGCCATCACTGAGACTGCAGAGTTTTAGGCAGAAGAAGGGGTACCAACAAAGAACGATGGATATCAGATAGGACCTGGAAGCTAATTGATGAAAGGAAGATGGCAAAGGTAAAAAGAGAACAGAAAAGGAGGCTCCGGAGTTGGAGGATGGAAGATGAGGAGTACAGGCGCCTGGACAGGGAAGTAAAGAAGAGCTGCAGAAACGACAAACGGAGGTGGCTAGAGGAGAAAGCAAGAGAGGCACAAGAGGCAGCAGAGAAAAACAACACGAAAACACTATACAGGATCGTGCGGGAGCTAACCAGCTCCAGGAGCAGCTCCGGTGTGCCAATCAAGAGCAGGGATGGCAGGGTGCTTCTAAGCGATGAAGAACAGGAGGCGAGGTGGGTGGAACACTTCAGGGAGGTTCTTAATCAGCCAACGCCTTCCACGCTCTTCTGTCTTGACCAGGAAACACCTGCTCCAACTCTGAACGTTACTTCAGATGAGATTACCGAAACCGAGGTTGCCAGAGCAATCAAAAGCCTCAAGAACAACAAGGCACCGGGACTCGACGAGGTAACTGCCGAGTTGTTGAAGCACGGCCAGGAGGTCGTTGTGGAGACCCTCACCCGCCTGTTCAACCAGATTTGGCATGCGGAAGAGGTTCCTGCCGACTGGAGATGTGGAGTTATCGTGACGCTGCCCAAGAAGGGAAACCTCGCAGACTGCAACAACTGGCGGGGCATCACACTGCTGTCTATCCCTGGCAAGGTATTCTGCAGTGTGCTGCTCCAACGCCTAAAAGACGAGGTTGATACCATCTTAAGGAAGGTCCTGCTCCGAACAAATCTTCACTCTCCGTAACATCATAGAACAGTGCCAAGAACTCCAAACATCCCTCATGATCAATTACATCGATTTCAAGAAAGCTTTCGACAGCATCCACCGGGAATCACTGTGGCAGATAGTCCAGCTATATGGTGTACCAAGTAAGTACGTCAAGATCTTCAGGGCCCTGTACCACAACTCCACTTGCCGAGTGAAAACCATCAATGGCACAACCGATGACTTTGACATTGTGACCGGTGCAGGGATGCATCCTGTCACCCTTGCTCTTCATTACTGTCATTGACTTTGTGATGAGGAAGACCATCACCGGGGCAAACTTCGGCATCAAGTGGGGAGGGGGCAGATTGGCCGACCTGGATTTTGCGGACGACCTGGCCTTGTTTAGCCATACCCATCATGCACTCCAGGAGATGACCAACAACTTGCACGAGCACGGAGAAAAAGTCGGTTTACGCATAAGCCAAGAGAAGACCAAGGCCATGATCGTTGGACACGACCAACATCTGCCACCACTCACTTTAGGCGAACGTGACATAGAGTACGTTGAGAACTTCACGTATCTCGGGAGAAATATCTCAAATACCGGAGACGCAGAGAAGGACGTACGGACCAGAATCGGAAAAGTGGCTGGAGTATTCCAACGGCTCAGAAACATTTGGTTGTCCAAGGCCATCACTACGTCCACAAAACTGCGACTCTACATGTCTGTGGTTATCCCTACAGTGACCTACGCGTGTGAGACGTGGATGAAGACAGCCAGCATCACCAACAAGCTGGATGTCTTCCACCGACGATGCCTCAGATACATCTTAAGGATCTCATGGAGAGACCACATCACCAATGAGGAGGTGATGAGAAGGGCAGGTGTGGCACCACTGTCTGAAATTGTTTCCGACAGGAGAAGGAGATTGGCTGGACACGTACTCCGTCTGCCAAGACAGAGACCAGCAAGTGTGGCTATGGACTGGATGCCAGAAGGTGGAAAGAGGAAGAGAGGAAGGCCAAAAAGGACGTGGAGACAGACAGCCAAGGAAGATCTGAGCGAGATGGGAGTCAGCTGGCATGGAGCACGAAGGGTCGCAAGGGACCGGAGTAAATGGAGGGGACTCGTCGCCCAATGTTCCAATAGGAACGGGAGGAACTAAGTCTAAGTCTAAGTAAGTATGTTGGAGTGCCCGTTGGGCAGATCTTTATGCCCATATATGGTGTTCCATGTTGGAGTGCCCGTTGGGCAGATCTTTATGCCCATATATGGTGTTCCATGTTGGAGTGCTCGTAGGGCAGATCTTTATGCCCATACATGGTATTCCATGCGAGCCCACACTGTTTCGTAGGAACATTATTTCTAGTTATAAGTGACTTTGGGTATGTAGGTACCGTATGTTGATGTCTGTGTGTGTTTAAGCCCGTTGCCCAATCAGGGACCATCATTTTTGGCAACATCATCACTAACAGCCAATGAGGGACCAGCATTCCTGGTGATGTCAGTGGTGAGCGCACCTCATGGCGAGCTCTGCTGGCGCACAAGTAGTACATAAATGGCCTTCTTGTGCACAAAGCGCAAGTTGGCACCTTGACAGAGTGCAGTTCTTGTTTTTAAATAGCCGACATATTATAGCTTTTAACCCTCTAGTCTATAGCTTATATGCCCTATATATGTAGTCGCTTCTTTCGGGTCTCGTTTTGTACTTGTTTTATTGGTAGAACCGGTCGCTTATTTCTCTCGCAAAATCTGGCAACTCTTCAACACCCCTCTGTGTGTCTGTCCTCTCCAACAGCACTTTGTTCCAGGGACGTGCAGAGAATGTTAGAGAGGCAGGCGCTGGAATTTCCAAAAGGGCCTTTTGGTGGAAGCCCACTGAAAATAGCCGACCTCCAAGCTCACAACGCGTTGTGAGCTTGGAGGTCGGCTATTTTCAGTGTGTGAAACCACCCTGAACTAAGAAGCATAAGCAAGTCAATACTGGAGATGTGACGTAATAGATTTCTTCATGGATTTCTACACAGAGAGGGCAATTCTTTCAACATAAGATGCTGCATTCAAGTTCAGGAGAGTCTGAACAAGGCGATTCTATTGAATGCTGCCTCCAGGTATGGCATGGAAAGAGAGGGCATTTTAAATTTTTTTCACCATAGTGAAAACTGCATTCATGATCTGGAGAGGTCACTTTTTACAGAGGGATAGCAGGGGCTCAAGTCCCCTTTGATGTCTATGTGTGCACGTGCCTGCTTTGTTCACATTCATCCTCTCTCTCTCTCTCTCTCTCTCTCTCTCTTTCTCTCATTTAGATGAGTCTTTGCATTCTGTTCCCACTTCACTCTCTCTCTCTCTCAATCCACTCTCTTTATTGCCGTCTATTCACTCCCACTGCTCTCCTCTCCCTCCATCTATTAAGCTCCCCTCTCCCCACTTTTCTTTCCTGTTTACTACGCCCTTCTCTCTCTCTCTCCCTCTCTCTCTCTCTCTCTCTCTCTCTGACTAATGGAGCATAAGATGGACTAATTAACGGCTGCCTGTCGGCCCTGCAAAGACAGCTGGGTAATTTGGTAGAGGAGAGGAGAGGAGCAGCCATGTGCACACATAGACATGAAAGGGGGCTTGAGCCC